>NC_088360.1:105347087-105352087 GCF_034508935.2 Berghia stephanieae
ACGAGGGAAGTGACGTCACGACTGTTGAAGCCTATTACTTACTAGGCCTAGTTGGCAACATTATAAGCAGATACGGCCGTTTTTATTAACAGAACGCTTTTACGCCCCCCCCCCCCCTCAGAAAACGTTTCATTCATGATACTGTTCGGGCGAGATGCCAGCTCAGCGAGAGGTCGCTCAGCTGTACGATCTTTGCTTCGTACCCGAAAGGTACCGAGTTCGATCACACGCGGCTGCGCTATGTGGCCTTGAGCAAGTCACCTCGCCCTAGCTTAATCTGCGGGGCTGCACTGTGGCTGACGCCTGGGTTATTCCAGTCTTCTCTTGGAATGGACCGTAGAGAAAGATTTTCCCTACGGGATGAATAAAGGGAATTTAAAAAAATAGTTATTCCATTATGTAGGCTGCTCATCATGCTCCTTGGCCATGGTTTATAATTAACCAAATGGGAGACGTACATTTTGATCCGCTATATGGTCTTTACTCACATTCTCTCACCATACCCAGGTGTAAAATGAGCACCTGACCATCAACAGCGTTGTCTCTGTCGGAATAAAAATGTAATATCGCCTAAAGTGCGTCATGTCTCGTTCTACATGTTCGCCAGTGGCCCTTTGTAAAAGCGCTTTGAGCACGTTTAGTGGATATTGCGCTTTATAAAAGCTAACGTTTTTATTCGGTAAAAGCAACGTGTATATATATATGCAGGTCTCATACCCGAACCCGTTAATGAGCCTAGTTTAGCATAGTTGTAATGGACAATATTTTGCGTCATTATTTTTTTATATTTCCATTACAAGAATTGGCCCATAATGAAGTGGGTTATCAGACCTGTAAATAAGTGAACGTCGTGTAAAAACTATTTTTAAAAAAGGAGAAAAACATAGTATAGTTGGAAAAAAGGGGGAAAATATCGATAACAACATCAGCAAGTCATTTTTTTTCTATAGCACGTTTTGATGAGAAACCTGCAAAGTAACTTTGAATTGAGATGGTGTCGCTGTCTCTTCTACGTCTGTCCGTGTACTCAAAGGGAATACAAATTAGAGAGAAAGGCATGGTTTTGACATGGATAGGAATTCCAAGTGGGCACTGACAAAACACACACACACACACACTCACACAGACAGACACATACACAAACACACACACAAATACACACACACACACACTGCCAAGTACGTTGGTATCGCATAATGCCACAAGATTTACATTAAATGGTCCAGTCAATGCTCTCTAGTTTGCTATGGGTCCAGTACACAAACATACACACACACGTACACACACATACACACACACACATGCCAACACAAATATACACATTATACGTGCACACACTCATGCCAAGACACACATAAACACACGTACACACACACACGTACACTCACACACATCAGTACATGCACTCACACACACTAACACACACACTTGTACACTCACATACACAAAAACATGGTCCAACAGCCGTGACGTCACTTCCCTCGTAATGACGCATAGTAACTTAGTAACTGGTTCTAAACTATCGGAACAATGGCGGACGCCCTGATGAAATACTTCGAGCATAAAAGTGTATCCAGAGGAGAAAATTATTATACATCTGATCATGTTTTGGCTTTTATACATTCTGATCTCATGTGACATCTGAAAAAGTTCTAGCCAGCATGAAGAATATAAAAGTACTTTTTTTTTTTTGTTTGGAACCAAGCTGCTCGTTGCTGGGCGGACGTGACATCAGATATAAAAGAGAGAGAGAGAGAGAGAGAGCGAAATCAAAGACCATGGAATCCAACATCTCTGGAAAGAGAAGGAAACCAGATGATGATGATGATGATGATGATGATGACGACGACGACGACGACGATGATGATGATGATGATGATGATGATGATGATGATGATGATAACGAAGACGATGATGATGATAATGATGATGACGGTGACAATGCTATTATAATATCTTGAATGCATGTTGTAGGACTGGGGGAAGGTGGCGGGGGAGGCGGGGAGGGTAATTTCAGCTTCGTCCAGTCTTGTTATCATTGTCCGTTATTGAAAGCTGTCATTGTAACCAAACCACTAATTATCCAAATACAGAACGAAAATCGTAATAAAAAAGAAAACAGACGTAGACAGAAAAAAAAGGTATATTATGCTTAATGAATGAACTTCTTCAGGTTAAACTCTCATTAGATGGCAACATGGTCCAATGTTTTCTTTTGGATATGCTCTCCCCTCTTCTCTCTTCTCTCTCCTCTCTCTTCTCTCTCTCTCTCCTCTCTCTCTCTCTCTCTCTCTCTCCTCTCTCTCTCTCTCTCTCTCTTCTCTCTCCTCCTTTCCTCTCCCTCTCTCTCTCCTCCCTCTCTCTCCTCTCTTCTCTCTCTCCTCTCTCTCTCTTCTCTCTCTCTCTTCTTCTTTTTTATCTATCTATCTATCTATCTATCTATCTATTTACTATCTACTATCTATCTATCTATCGTATCTATCTATCTATCTATCTAACTGTCTTTCTCTCTATGTCATGTTATCTCATCATATCCCCCCTCTCCCCCCCCCCTCCCCCACACACACAGACACCCTCTCCCCCTCCATTTTCCCCTCAGGCGTTAGTGTATAATGTCAGTACAAAATGACGTAGATTATTTTCTTTGGCGTAGAGACAAATATGACGTCTATAATAATATTATTGTTTACACTGGGTCGTGTTTTGATGTCAATAGACTTATTGATGTTTACAAAAACACCAGCTGGATAATATATTAATCCGGGAAAAAGGAGGTGTCTACTAGTGTCTACGCCATGATATTTGTGAGGCTGGCTGAGAAAACCCGGGAAAATGCGGCAAGCTTCGATTCGAGATATGAGTCAAAATCGAAGATAAAGTGTTTCTCAGAGCAACAAATTGTATTAAGAAAAAAAATTCAAAACTCGGGTTATAATTGACATAGAAAGAAAATTTAAAGTGGTTAATAATAAGAAAGATGTGGTCTACACCATTGCATACATTTATCAATTTATGAAACTGCACATCTTTCCGGGTTTTCTCAGCCAGCCATACATTTCAGATATTAATTGATAGGCGAGAATTCATCTTCTTCTTCTTCTTCGTTCCCGTCACGTCACATGGTCAGTCCGGTCTGGTGAATGAAGCCCACAGTGGTCCTGCCGTACAGCTTCTTGAGTATGGGTTGGTCGGCCAGAAGTTTCCTTCTCAATGGTTGTACTTTGTACATTCCATTAGACATGATGTCCATTTCATTTTCAAGTCCGCAGTCACATTGTCCAGAGGCACCTGCTCGGACAATCCCACAATGTTCCTTTAACATGGTTGTGTCCAGTTCTCAGTCTGAAGATGTGACCTGTTCCTTTCTGTCGAGCACCTTGATGGTCATTCATGTTGTATTCTGGTGCTTCTCTCTCCATCTCTGAGACTGGATAAATTTGGGGCGAGAATTCAAAAGCATTAACATCAAAGCTAACGACAGAGTGAAAATGGAAAGGCTTCGTATAAATAGGAACGATGCAGACGATACAAGTTATTTTGCATTTTATTTTATTTTATTTGTTTTCCACGTTAATTTGTGTATTGTTGTGTTGACGAAGGGTTTGTTTGTGACAGAGAGAGAGAGTGTGTGTGTGTGTGAAGAGAGAGAGAGAGAGAGAGAGAGAGAGAGAGAGAGGGGGGGAGGGAGGGAGGGAAGAGAATATTTGAAATCCATGCCATATTAGCAACAATTTGAGAATTTTTTTGGAAAAGTCCATTAAGTTCAAACGCTGCAATTCAAGAGCCCCCATTAAACCAATGCCCCAAGCCATACTCAAATTCAATATTATCTCTGTTTAATCTACTTCTCCATTCCATACGGATCCGCCGGTAAAAGCCGTTTTAGTTTACACATAGATTTTTTGTGTTGGTTCTATTGATCAAGCAGTAGAACAGTGGATGTTTTACGTAGACACATACCATCGATAGTCAAGCCTGTGTAGTTTGCTATGTCAACCAATCACTGCCATTGTTTACAGCATGACGACTGTCCGAGAGGCGTGGTTATCTAAGTGGATAGATAGAATGAAGTTGACGTCACTCGGGTCTTTGTTATTGTTTTGTTGTTTTTTTTGCCATCCGCGTTTATGAGTAATTCTCACTAACCAGACTAAACGTTCAAGGTTTCACATAGTTTTGTGTGTTGGTCCGTTACACTTCCGGATGGCAATGTTGTGACCTTCTTAGCCAAGCGCACACTATCAATATTATTGGGAGCACGTCCGGAATTCCAAAAACCAAGAGAGTAACAATCGTATATTATTATTACCCAAGTTATGATGGATTATAACAAGCAACTTTTATTTTGTGACTTTAATCGCAAGAAGCAATCATAACATCTGGCACATTAAAATAAAATGGAAACTTCAGACTGGCGTATCCCGCCAAATTATTTCTATGTACTCTGACCCAAAACTAGATCTTTCCGAGTCCGATACCAGAGATAGAAGAGATATTATGTAGTTGATCTAAGCATGATATCGATTCCAATAGTAACCTTTGATTCCCCCCCCCCCCCCATCCCCAGGATGGATCAATTCAGTTCACTTCATACTATTAGTCGAGTGCGGGGTAAGTCAATAAACGGCGTCGTTTTCCACATTAAGTCCCATTTCGCTGTTTATAAATGAGCCTCCGTCGACGATAATCGAGTACGATAATCGAGTACGATTATACACCATCTCTTCAAACCCCCAATTATCGGTCGTTTGAATCTGTTGACCGTTATACCACAGTACTCTGGAAAAACAAAACCCATATTTAAAAATTTGGCCAGAAAACTCGTCCTTCAAATATCGATCGATTTATATATTATATATATATATATATATATATATATATATATATATATATATATATATAATTGATGGATTCTCTGTATTTCAGACATTGCTTTATAAATGTATCAATTCAGAATTTATTAAAATGCGTGTTGGAAGAAAGTGAGTTTATTTTACTCA
>NC_088360.1:105357087-105362087 GCF_034508935.2 Berghia stephanieae
GGTACTTTTCATGAAATTGAGAAAGAAATATACTCAGTTACTCAATTCTGAAAGAAAATTGGAAAGTATACAGTTATATTCAACTATGAATATCATGCAACAATTAAAAACAGTAGTTTTAATAATATGCATATAATTTGTCTCAGAAAAATGTAAATCATGATGGGATAAATAAAACTACTCACAGTCAAATACCGAGATGGTCGGCGTTAGGGTTGAGTGAGTTAAAAGGGCAGTACAGAGCTGCCTTTTGAAATGTCAAACATTCTTAGTTTCCAAGGAGGAAAAAAGAAAAATCTACTTTAGATAGCTTTGGAAATAAATAATTTGCCATCAGCATGGTCAAAAAATGCTCCAAAGTCCTGAATACAGGTTCTGAGGAACTAAACTTTCCTTTTCAACAAGATTTATTGAGTCAAAGAGGAGAATGCAGTTTTGTAGCTGGAGCCAAAAATTCGTATTTCTACGAATTTTCGTAGTACTAGTCAGGTCTGGTAGTTGCAACCGGTTGCTGTCTTTGGACACGACACTAGATATATCGTAAAGCACTTTCACCAAATCTACAAGACCCAGCTACCCGATCACTTCTTGATGAACAGGGGAGTCGGAAAAAGCTCTCAACTTCAGTCGGAATCGATTCAGGTCCCTTTGGGTGTGAAGCGAGTACTCTACCAACTGAGCTATTGGGACCACCTCATTTCTTCTTAAGTCTGACTTTTACAGGGTTCTACCGAAAGTTTAGGGCGGATAAAACTAAATCTAATCCTGTGCGTCAAGTAAGGCTCGTGGTTAAAACAAGATTAGCGATTCTACCACCCCCCCCCCCCCCCCCCCCCCCCCCCCACCACCACCCACCACCCCCCCACCACCACCACCCCCCCCACCACCACCACCCCCCACCACCCCCCCCCCCTCGAGAAAAGAAGCTTATATTAGATTTATTGTTGAAAAGGTTTTTGGTTTTCCTTTAAAGGAGCTCCCGATCTTAAATAGACTTGGGGGGGGGGGGGGGGGGGTTCGTTGGAAGGAGAAGCCGTCTGGGTCAACTAGGTAGCAAAGTTTCTTTCCATGCTGCCTGTACTTTCGCCATGTCTAAACTGACCCATGGATTAATTTTTGGATTCTTGGATAGCTCATACGGTAGAGTCACGCTCTCACCGGCCAGGCGGAGTTGTCGTACCAATAAGGTTGCAGGTTCAAACCACATCACCGCCGCGAAAAAAAAATTATTCTCTATTGTCTTCTGGCACTTTTCTACCCACTTCATCTTTGTTGTATCCAGACTATAAAAGTTGGAAGGAGAAGCCGTCTGGGTCAACTAGGTAGCAAAGTTTCTTTCCATGCTGCCTGTACTTTCGCCATGTCTAAGCTGACCCATGGATTAATTTTTGGATTCTTGGATAGCTCATACGGTAGAGTCACGCTCTCACCGGCCAGGCGGAGTTGTCGTACCAATAATGTCGCAGGTTCAAACCACATCACCGCCGCGAAAAAAAATTTATTCTCTATTGTCTTCTGGCACTTTTCTACTCACTTCATCTCTTGTTGTATCCAGACTATAAAAGTTCATGGTCAGACAGAGTTCTGTGTGTTGGTCCATTAGACTTCCGGGTTGCAAAGTTGTAAGCTTCTTAGCCAAGCGCACACTATCTATATTTCAGCGTGGCGATGTTGTGTCTTAGCACCTTAAAGACATTAGAGGTGTTAGTTTGATGCCTAGAATCAAACCGACATGCCTACATTAGCAGGTCTGATAACCAAATATAATCACTGGCCTGTGGGGTTTTTTTTTTTTTTGGTTTGTTTTTTTTTTTTTGAGTTTATTTTTTTTATAAGCGTAATATCCACTAAATGTGCTCAAAGCAATGGGTCACTGGTCAACAGCAACATTTAACATGTAGGACGGGACATGAGGCCTATTACGCGATATTGCAATTTTTCGGACAGAGACAACGCTGTTAACGGCCAGGTAGACATTTTACACCTGAGTACGGTGTGAAAATGTGAGTAAAGAGGCTTTTCCAAGGTCTGAACTATGCGCCGAGCGAGGCTCGAACCCAGGACCTTCCGATCCGAAAGCGAGTGTCATACCACTAGACCACATAGCCGCATAGTTTAACATTGTTGTAATGGACACTATTCTACATTCGTTTGAGAGTATTTTCATTACGACAATGAATGAGGCCTTAACAATTTGAGTTATCAGACCTGCAGCTAAGTACACGTTGAATCAAACAATTTTTTATTTTATTCTTTTATTATTATTTTTTTGGTACATTTTTTTGGATATATACCCGTACTATTTTACCAACGATAAAGATTATTTTAAAGAATTGTTTGGTGATTATAAACGGTAGGTGGTATTTAGATATGATGAGTAGAAATATGCCAGCATCTGATAAAACACTTATTTAAAATTTTGGCCAAAAAAACTCGTCCTTCAAATATCGTTCGATTAAAATGACTCTCATCTTGGCAAAAATTCTCAAACCTGGGGCTTCGGCGAAGCCCCAGGTTTGAGAATTTTTACCAAGATTAGAGTCATATTAATAGAATGTTATTTGAAGGACCAAGTTTTTGTCCAAAATTTTAAATACATGTTTGTCCACAGTACGAAAGCATACTACTAGTTCTTATCTTTGGCTTAAAGGAAATCCAAAATCAAAGAGATCAATTCGAAATATGCCAAAACAAATCATTACTATCGTTATCAGCGGGAACCCCGTTGGTCGCTCCTTTGCGGGGGGGGGGGGGGGGGGGGGAGAGAGAGAGAGAGAGAGAGAGAGGAGAGAGAGAGAGAGAGAGAAAACAAGAGAGAGAGAGATAGAGTAGAGAGAGAGAGAGAGAGAGAGAGGATGAGAGAGAGAGAGAGAAGATTGCCAGATTGCCCTGTCGTCCATTGACAAAACACTTTGTTTTCATTTTCAATTTGAAAACAGAACACTGTCACTTTATACATCGATAAATTTTAACAATAAACTTTTTTATTGGACAACGTGGCTCAGCGGTACGGTCTTTGTTTCGTACCCAAAAGGCACCGAGTTCGATCACCGCCGCGCTGCATGGCCTTGAGCAAGCCTAGCTCACTTTGGGGCGCTGCACTGCGGCTGACTCCTGGGTTACTCCAGTCTTCCCTTGGAATAGACCCTAAAGACAAATTTCCCCATGGGGATGAATAAAGGGAATTTTTTATTTATATAATTTTTTTTTATTGAGTGAATGCGTTTTCTAGATGCTTCATTCCTTGACCAGTGACTGTGTAAAAAGGGCAAGGTTCTTTTTACACTTCAAGACGGGTATCACGTTGTTTTGCTTATTGATTTTTATCTGCACTGCATGGGTCCCTTAATTTAGGGAGTAATTGGAGTAATTGACAATGATTTGAGGGGGATCGAAGAAGAAGAGAAAGATGAAGAAGAAGAAGAAGAAGAAGAAGAAGAGGAGATGAAGTAGGAGGAGAAGAAGAAGAAGTAGATAAAGGAGAAAAACGCACCCTCTGAATTAGTCATAAACCATTAAGATCCATTAAAAGACTTCCCAGGTTTGAGAGTTGTTTGCTTTTGTTGTTTGTTTGGGTTTTTTTTTTTTTTGTTTTTTTTTTGTTTGTTGTTTTTTTTTTGTTTGTTTTTTGTTTTTTGTTGTTTTTTGGGTTTTTTTTTTGGGGGGGGTTTTTTTTTGTTTTTGTTTTTGTTTTTTTTTGTTGTTGCCAAAATGAGGGTCATTTTAATCGATCGATATTTGAAGGACGATATTTCTGGCCAAAACTTTCAACAGATGTTTTCCATAGTACGGCAGTCTTGTCCCTTGTTTTGGCAAGCATCCATAACTGGGTCAAACATGTAGTTATTGTTAGATAGACAGATAGATAGATAGGTAGCTAGATAGAGAGATATATAGAAAGATAGACTCCTAAATAGAGAGATAGATAGGCAGATAGATAGATAGATAGATAGATAGATAGATAGATAGATAGATAGATAGATAGATAGATAGATAGATAGATAGATAGATAGATCAATAAATAAATAGATAAATAGACAGACAGACAAGTAGATAGATGACTAGAAAGAAAGATAGAAAAATAGAAAGGGAGAATGATAAATTTATTGATAGATGGAGATACAGGAAAACAGATTGATGAATAAAGTAGACAAATAGAAATTTAAACATAATAAATATAATATTGATACACGAAAGTGTGAGTACATGATATTATAATATCAGTTGGCGGCACAGTACTATGTCATGCATGGCTCTCCACGCATGCGCGATACAGCGAGTCGCGTTCGTTTACTTTTGGCAAATATGAACTGGAGAGAAGGACACAAGAAAGCTTTTAGTTTACAATTCTGCCGTATTGCGGAAAAACCATATTTATAAATTTGGCCAGAAAACTCGCCCTTCAAAAATCGATAAATTTAATTGACCCTCATCTTGGCAAAAACTCTCAAACCTGGGACTTCGCGAAGTCTATCTAAGTCCCAGGCTTGAGAGTTTTTGCCAAGATGAGGGTCATTTAAATCGATCGATATTTAAAGGGCGAGTTTTCTGGCCAAATTTATAAATATGGGTTTTTCGGAGTAAGGCAGAATTGACGTACAATTGAATGTCAACCCAATCAACACCACATCATGTGATCACTTTCCTCTGGAATGTGTATTCCTGGAACCCATAGCAGCAATTTGGGTTATGAGTAGGGAGAGCGTGGAGAAGGGGGGGGGGGGGGGGTGTAGATTGGTAGTGAGAGAATCTGCCTAACCTAATAGTAGAGTCGCTCATTCATAATAAAACCGATAATATGTGTCAGTGCCTGACAAAATCAGTCGGAAGGTGAAAATTTTGGATTTGTGTTGTTTTTTGTTCATTTTCTGAAAGAATATGCTCCCCAGAGCATTTCAAAATCTTTATTTGAAGTAAAGCGGATGATTTTTCATGAAGTTATGGTCAGATGTATGGAAAAGTTATCCAGCAACTTTTCTCAAATTTCATACTTTTTCAAC
>NC_088360.1:105372087-105389587 GCF_034508935.2 Berghia stephanieae
GTGTGTGTGGGTGTGTGTGTGTTTGCTTGGTCAATAACCTCGGCGTTGATTTAATTTAATTAAATCTGAAGGTTCGGGTCTTTTGATTATACACCAATCCATACAGTGTCTTTTGAAGGAAGAGTCAGCTTTCACTGAGATCAATAAAAAACCCTGCTCCGATACCATGCTCGTGTTTGCTCTTACAAAACACATTTTTTCTTTAATTTGATCAGAGCACATTACTCCGTATACTGAAAGATTAATGTTTTGGCATCCAGTTTGACATTCTTCTTCTTCTTCTTCTTCTTCTTCTTTCTTCTTCTCTTCTTCTCTTCTTCTTCTTCTTCTTCTCTTCTTCTTCTTCTTCTTCTTCTTCTTCTTCTCTTCTTCTTCTTCTTCTTCTCTTCTTCTTCTTCTTCTTCTTTCTTCTTCTTCTTCTTTCTTCTTCTTCTTCTTCTTCTTTCTTCTTCTTCTTCTTCTTCTTCTTCTTCTTCTTCTTCTTCTTCTTTCTTCTTTTCTTCTTCTTCTTCTCCTTCTCTTCTTCTTCTTCTTCCTCTCTCCTCTTCTTCTTCCTTCTTTTTCTTCTTCTTCTTCTTCTTCCCTTTTTCTTCTTCTTCTTCTTCTTCTTCTTCTTCTTCTTCTTCTTTCTTCTTCTTCTTCTTCTTCTTCTTCTTCTTCTTCTTCTTCCTCTTCTTCTTCTTCTTCTTCTTCTTCTTCTTCTTCTCTTCTTCTTCTTCTTCTTCTTCTTCTCTCTTCTTCTCTTCTTCTTCTTCTTCTTCTTCTTCTTCTTCTCTTCTTCTTCTTCTTCTTCTTCTTCTTCTTCTTCTTCTTCTTTCTTCTTCTTCTTCTTCTTCTTCTTCTTCTTCTTCTTTCTTCTTCTTCTTCTTCTTCTTCTTCTTCTTCTTTTCTTCTTCTCTTCTTCTTCTTCTTCTTCTTCTTTCTTTTCTTCTTTTCTTCTCTTCTTCTTCTTCTTCTTCTTCTTTCTTTTCTTCTTTTCTTCTTCTTCTTCTTCTTCTTCTTCTTCTTCTCTTCTTCTTCTTCTTCTTCTTCTTCTTCTTCTTCTTCTTCTTCTTCTTCTTCTTTTCTTCTTCTTCTTCTCTTCTTCTTCTTCTTCTTCTCTTCTTCTTCTTTTCCTTCTTCTTCTCTTCTTCTTCTTCTCTCCTTCTTCTTCTTCTTCTTCTTCTTCTCTTCTTCTTCTTTCTTCTTCTTCTTCTTTCTTTCTTCTTCTTCTTCTTCTTCCTTCTTCTTCTTTTCTTCCTTTTCTTCTTCTTCTATCGAGTAGTTGTTGTTATTTATAGGGGAGGGGGGGGGGTACAAAATCATATTATATCGGGCAAAGATAAACACCAGCTATCAAAAAGTCATCGACTCAAGACCTTTTTCGTCCGTGCTCTGAAAAAAAAACAACGTGAATCGAATTGTTTGGCCAGAAAACTCGACCTTCAAATATTGATTGATTCAGAGGACTCTACTCTTGACAAAAAATATATATAATCTCAAAACTTGGATATCAAGGAAGACTTCAGCCAAGTCCCAGATTTAAGCGTTTTTGCCAAGATGAGGGTCATTTTACTCACTCTTACTTACTTACTTACTTACTTACTTACTTACTCTACTTACTTACTATAACTTACTTATATACTTATAACTTACTATTTACTTACTTTATATTTACTTACATACTACTTACTTACTAACTTACTTACTTACTTACTAACTTACTTACTAACTTACTTACTTACTTACTTATATACTTACTTACTTATTTACTTACTTACTCATATACTTACTTACTTACTTACTTATTCCTCATGTGCTTACTTGCTTACTTACATACTTACTCACTTACTAACTTACTTAATTACTTACTTATATACTAACTAACTTACTTACTTACTTACTAACTTGCTTACTTACTTACTCACAACTTACTTTGTTACTTACTTATATACTTACTTACTTACTTACTTACTTACTTACTTACTTACTTACTTAATTTCTTACTTATTCCTCATTGGTGTTTCATAAACACATAAGATCGACAGTAAGGAGCGCCAGTCAGTGACTTCTGTCTTCTGCCAGCTTCCGGACCTCACACCCCAGGTCAAACCGAATGATGTTATTTTAATCGATCGATATTTGAAAATCAAGTATATTTGTCACGACTTTTGATACTTTGATTATATTTTTCTCAACGTACAGAGAATTTGAAGTGAGACGCTCTCGTCTTTAAGACGTCTTGACAATTCGGGGTGTTTATATCTGTCGATGTGGATGCCGATAGCACAGCTGGAACAGCACTTGCGCGCTTCACATAATATAATAATGGAACCGGTATCCCTCTCGGGGCAGTTGGGATATTTTAAAAGACAAACTCTTATGCATCGAATGGGGGTCCCGATAGCTCAGTTGGTAGACCACTCGCTTAATACGTAAAGGGATCGAGATCTTTCGCGAGTGATGTCGAGACTTTTTTTTTCCTGACCCCCCCCCCCCCCCCCCCTCCCTTGTCCAACCAGCAGTGATTGGGTAGCTGGGTCTGTTAGATCTGGTAGAAAGTAATTTGCGATACGCTAGCGTCCTATCTAAATAGTAGCAAGCATGAGGTGGGCAGGTTATTTTTTAATCTAGCGGAACGTGGTTTACGATAGACTAGCCTTCTGTCAAAAGGGTGGCGAGCAAAATATCGAAACATGAAATGTTCTTTTATGGACAAAAGGAAAAGAGTGTTTTTTTAATTGAGCTTTTATACAGCGCAATATCCAATTAACATGCTCAAATCCCTATACAAGGGGTGCTTGGATAACAGCAACACTTAACACGTAGGATGGGGCATGACGCCTGTTAGGCGATATTATTAGTACAATTTTTTTCGGACAGAGACAACGCTGTTAACGGTCAGGTACTCATTTTACACCTGAGTACGGTGAGAGAATGTTAGTAAAGAGCCTTTTATTCCAAGGACTCAACTAGCACAGAACAAGGGGGGTTCGAACCCAGGACCCCATTCCAATCCGAAAGCGAATGAATATCATACCACTAGACCACATAAATCCTGTTTTGTCAGTGTAGCCTACGGCTATAATGAAGTCTCTCTTGGCCTCTCCAAGGCCGAATGTAATCAAGACTACAATAATCACAAAGAAATAGAAGTACTCTGGTCCTTTGATTATCTTCGTGTGGCTATGTGGTCTTGTGGTATGACACTCGCTTTCGGATCGGAAGGTCCTGGGTTCGAGCCTGCTTCGCTCGGCGCATAGTTGAGTCCTTGGAAAAGGCTCTTTACTCACATTCTCTCTCCGTATTTAGGTTTAAAATCAGTACCTGGCCGTTAACAGCGTTGTCTCTGTACGAAAAATATTTTAATATCGCCTAACAGGCATCATGTCCTGTTCTACATGTTACGTGTTGCTGTTGGTCAGGGACCCCTTGTAAAGCCCTTTGAGCTATATTAATGCTCAAGTTTTTTGGGGGGTTTTTTAGTTTTTTTGTTTTTTTTTCATGTAGTGTAGAGATAAATTATGTGAAATTGAATGTACGCTTCAATTCAATATACGAAAACAGATACTGTAGACGTCTCGTTTTGTTGATGAAGAGGAAACCCCAAACGTCCATTATATCTGTTTTCGTATATTAAATTAAAACTTACATTCAATTTCACATTGTTATTTATTTCTTCGAGTTTCGAGCAGCACCATTTACACCGTAGTGTAGAGATAGCAGTACAGAATGCTAATGATCTGAAAAAGTGTGTATGAAACAGTGCCAGACAAAGTAAGAAAGAAAAATACGATGAAAAAATAAACCATCCCAAAAAATCAGTCTTTACTTTTTCAGATATTTATCTTATGTGGTCTAGTGGTATGACACTCGCTTTTGGACCGGAAGGTCCTGAGTTCGAGCATTGCTCATCGCATAGTTTAGTCCTTGGAAAAGGCTCTATACTCACATTCTCTCACCGTACTCAGGTGTAAAATGAGTACATGGGCGTTAACAGCGTTGTCACAGTCAGAAAAGAAATTTGTAATATCGCCTAATAGGCGGCGTCATGTCTCGTTCTTCATGTTACATATTGTTGTTGATCAGGGATCCTTTGTAAAGCGTTTTGAGCACGTTTAGTGGATATTGCTCTATATAAAAGCTCAAGTTGTATACAAGTGCTAGTTACCTGATTTTCAATGTTGATATATTATAGCAACAATGGCCGAGTTGTACATGGTATGGTCTCGTCTTGTTTCAAAGTCAATTGATTGTGACCGTGGATAGAGACTGGCTGGGTGATAATCAATACAAAAGTACTACTGGATCGTTACTGAATACTTGCATAAAGAATATAGAAAATTTCGGTTAAAAAACAAAACAAAATTAAAACAAGCAAAAGAAAAATACAGAAAAAAAAACCCAGAGATATCTCAACCAATTTTCCCTTTTGTAACAATATATTCATTATTTCTATTCCACAGGTTGAAAAAATTCAAAGTTATTCATTTTGGAACTCGGCTCGTCCAATCTGGCAAGCCAAGAAAGCCCGACATCACATCAATCAAGTCATACAGCCACTTCAATTTTGATAGTTCCAATTCGTTCTGAAGACAAAACCTCGGACAACTCGGACTACGTTAAATCGTAATTTTTTTAATAGTTGAAAAAATAAAACTGTAGTGCCAGATACACGCGAGTGTGTTTGTTATTTTTCATCTCTTTTCCAAGGAATGAAAATTTCCCCGGTCTGCAATGAGCAGTCCTATGTCCTCCTCCTACAACAACACAACTACTCAACGTCAGCACATTCGGCTCAGGAGACAAGTTCCTGATGGTTCGGAAGATTTCCAGAAAGTTCTCGATACAATCTTATCTGATGAGATCAATAATGAGAAAAACATTGGAGAATATCTTCAGGAGGACAAGGACGGATGCTCTTACGACGATGATTTTGAATACAGCGATGTGGAAGAGTGTCATGATTTAGACGATGAAGTTCCAAATGATAAACCAAAGTTATATAGATCTAAAGATGATATACATATACATTGTAGACGAAATAATTATGTTCATGGCATTAACAAAACTCTATCAACGGATTCAGCATACGAAAAGGATATTTATAGATCCAAGGCTCGTCACAACCTGACACGGAGTCCAATTTCACATTCTGGATTTGTTAGTCCTTCTCTTATACACATCTTTGACTGTAACGGAGATTTGGTTTATAACAGTGAAGGAGAACGTGAGGAAACACAGTCTGATCGTGCGTTGGGTGTGAAATTGCCTTTTTTAATTGGAAACAAAGATCACCCGAGTGATCCTGATACCGACACAATGGGAGCCAACTGCTCCACTGGAATCTATGACCAACGCGATTGGCACAACATCATCACAAAAGACGGAGTCATCGACAACAATGCTCGGAAACGAGGCAAACCTCTCAAAAAGCAGCAGCTGAAGCTTAATACCAGCAAAGATGTTTGCGGCGTTGTGACGTCACAATTGTGTACTTGCAAATATCGGATTTCCGACAGCAGTCCAGATCCTGTGACCCAGCCCATTCCGATAGGAATGAACGGCGTCAAAGACAAATCACCATCATCGGATTCGGACAAAGGATCTATCGGTTCTCGCCTTCCGGAAAAGTCATCACCAATCAGTCGGTCCGTCAGTCCCAACTCCGGAAGTCGGATATCCCGGATGTTGGGACTAAAGAAAAGTGCGTCGTCATCTCCAAAAACAGACGTCTCTCCCCATCGCCTTCTAGTCCGTCGCTCCTACTCCCCAAAAAGTCGGGCGTGTAGTATGGAAGAGATGATACGCCAAAATAACGACAGTGTTTACAGGCAGCGCAGTCACAGTTGGTCCAATGGGAAATTGACCTCAAAACCAGCTATAACTACCAAATCCAACACAACATCATCCTCAATCATCCAATCACCCATTTTATCCCCAGTCGCCAACCACACAGCCTTAGCCCCTACACGATTGATCTCAAAAGACGCATCCAAATCTGAAAAACTCAAAGACAGAGCCCTACTACCCGAATTAGCTACGGGTCAAATGGTTTCAAATTCTGCTCACGAGGAGACATGTCCTCTGTACAAATCGTCTCGTGATAAAGATAGACTTTCGCCCCGAGACTCGCAAGATGACGTAGATGATAGTATCACTCCAATCTCTCGCCGACGAGCAGTCAGCGAATCGCAAACTCTGCGCGCGCGTCAGAAAGCTCGAAAAGCTGCTGCGAATGCACGGTTACAAAATGGTCAAGAGACGGACGACCATTTGCACGTGCACTGGGCGGATGAGGAAAGTGGAAGTTCCTTGAGTACAAGTGTGTTCCTCAGTAGTATTAGACCTCGGTCGTATTCTCACGGGGCCGAGTGCAACGTGCCTCAAAGACCAATCTTGAAAAAAGTTCTTATATCTTAACACTGCCTTCATTTCTCAATCCGAGAAACACTGTCTTATTTTAACTTCATACCAGGCTGCTTGAAGCTGTTGACTGTAAAACGTCATAAACAAAAATGAATATTATGACAGCTTAAAAAAAAAACAAAGAAGAAGAAAATAAAATTCCAAAAACGGAACGTTTCGGCCTCAAACCACTTCTTCAGATGATAGCAAAAACGCAAAGATAAGTTATGTCACTTAATAACCTAATAGTCGGCAGAAAGATATTCAGCACGTCCTTTATATATGTCTGCCGTCTATTTGGTTTTTAAATGACATATTTATGAATTGTTGTTTTGTTATTGTTTTTGTTTTATTTATTTATTTGTTTTTGTTTCTTTTTTGTTTTTTGTTTGTTTGTTTGTTGTTTTTGTTTTTTGTTGTTTTTTTTTTTGGGGGGGGGGTGTTTTTGTAATTAGCTGAAAATGGGTTATGAGACCAAAACTTCCCATGTTTGGTATTTTGTTCATTATTTTTTTTTCAAGCTGGAATATTCATTTTTGTTTCTTTCTTATCCAAACTGTGTACAAACACAACATTGAAATACATTATGTTATTATGTTGAATGATGGAATCTTATCTGTGATCGTATGTCTCATAACTGGTATAAGGTTGGGGCGAGTTGATGAATGAAAGTAATTTTTTTTGTAGTAGTAGTAGTAATAGCAGTAGTAGTAGTAGTAGTAGTAGTAGTAGTAGTAGTAGTAGTAGTAGTAGTAGTAGTAGTAGTAGTAGTAGTAGTAGTAGTAGTAGTAGTAGTAGTAGTAGTAGTAGTAGTAGTAGTAGTAGTAGTAGCAGTAGCGTATGGTTACACCTCCAAAAATTTGTCATCAACCCTGTTTTGGAAGTCTCCCTCTGCCTTAAGAATTGTTTCATAGCCACCTGCAAGTCTCGTGGAGGACCATGTGGTCAGCGGTCTCTGGAGCTGCCTGGCACTTCTGCCTGTATTACTGTTCTTAATTTTCCATTTGAATATATTTGCTCTACGGAGAGCAGATGATAACAAAAACGCAAAGATAAGTTATGTCACTTAATAACCTAATAGTCGGCAGAAAGATATTTAGCTGGAGCTGCCTGGCACTTCTGCCTGTATTACTGTTCTTAATTTTCCATTTGAATATATTTGCTCTACGGCCGTACTTGGGAAAAACCCATATTTTAAAATTTGGCCAGAAAACTCGTCCTTCAAATGTCTTTTTGCCAGTTGTTGCCTCCACATTTCCTATTCAGGACTTCCTTGGTTAGACATTATAATGTCTTTAAAACTCACTAACCTGTCCATGATAAGTGAAAATTATGCTTTTAACTCCATTATAGGCTGACTCTGGCGCCAGAAATTCGTTTTCAAGAAGTTTTATTGAATCAAAAATCGTTATAAAGTTCTCAGAATGGAGTCAAACATTCCTAAGTTCTACGGAATGATCGTATAAGACTTCGTGCAACTTTCTATGTTTTATTTTGGGTTATGTAAAAAGAAATATGAACAACAATTTTAAATCTCACAGTTCTGGTTGAACTAAACTTTAAAATCCCTGTATGGCGACATGGGGAGAGGGGAGGGGGTGGGAGGGCGAAGTGGCCGAGTGATTAAGGCATTGTACTGTGACCTTGGGCTCGAGCTCCGCTTCAAGCCCTTTCCTTTTTTTTTTCCTTGGACAAGATTATTAACCCCCAATTTGCTCACTGTGGACAAAATTGGTGGTCCTTGTGGACAATAGAGTGATGGATTATCGATATTCTTAAATTTAAAATAAAATAAAATAAAATAAATAAAATTCCCTTTATTCATCACCCAAGGGGGAAATTTGTCTTTTTGGTCTATTTCAAGGGAAGACTTGGAATAACCTAGGCGTCAACCGCTGTGCAGCGCCGCAAAGTGAGCTAGGACGAGGTGACTTGCTAAATGCCACACAAAGCAGCGGTGGGTGATCGAACTCGAAACCTTTTGGTAACGAAGATAAGACCGAACTGATGAGTCACGCTGCCCCTCCCCCCTCTCGCCTCTCATGGAATGTTAGGCGACGCGATCTAACATTACTACGGCGGAATGGTGTCATTTGTTTTTTCACCCCAACATTATACCGTTTTGAGGCATTCGGTCACAAATTATTAGAAAATAATAAACTGTGTTTTTAAATAATAAGTACAATTATATGATTTGTTTCCATAACATTTTGTACAAATTCAACCTGTCCCCGATGTGAACAGTGTGCGGCTATGTGGTCTAGTGGTATGACACTCGCTCTCGGATCGGAGGGTCCTGGGTTCGAGCGTCGCTCGGAGCATAGTTGAGTCCTTGGAGAAGGCTCTTTACTCGCATTCTCTTACCGTACTCAGGTGTAAAATGAGTATCTGGCCGTTAACAGCGTTGTCTCTGTCCGAAAAAAATTGTAACATCGCCTAACAGGCGTCATGCCCGTCCTAAATGTTAAATGTTGCTGTTGGCCAGGGACTCTTTGTAAAGCGCTTTGAGTACGTTTAGTGGATATTGCGCTATATAAAAGCTCTTTTTTAAAAAATAGTGGTGTTCGGCCACTCAAATGTTGAACTGATCTCAAGTTTGTCTCGAGTGGTTTGGTAATAGGCCTTTCCAATCGGAACGAGTATTTACGGGTGTAATTGGTCTTACGGGGAGCCTTCGTACATTAAAAACCTAAATTATCCGTCTGCGTTAATGGTCGTGAGCGCCATTAAAGTTAAGCAACATCTCTCCCCCCCCCCCCCCCCTCCCTCCCTTCACCCTCTCCTCTCTGATGATAAAGCAAAGTTTGAAAATCGCAACGCTGAGGAAATTTCTTAAATTTAAGTCCTTTCTATTTTATATATTGTTATGTTTGGAGAATAAAATACAAGGTACATAATGTTATATTTTTGAAAATTGATTATTAGAAATATTGATACCAACACAAATAATGATTTTGAATTTGTAAATGTCGATGTGGGAGTCAGGTTAGCTCAGTTGGTAGAACACTCGCCTCAGATTCAAAGGGACCGAGATCGATTCAAGGTGCAGTCGAGATTTTTTTTCTGACCCCCCTAGATCTGTTAGATCTGGCGGAAAGTACTTTGCGATAGACTAGCGTCCTATCCAAAATATAGCAAGCAATTGCTATTGTCAATATTTCACGCTATAAAATCAGGGATATACTCCGGCTCCATGGGCCTAATGGCTCTGAAGGATAATCTGGTCTGTTCTTATAATTCTAAAGTTCCTAAATCCACTTTTCATGTTCCAATTCACTCACTCACTCACTCACTCAATCCTCTCCGGGACTGATGGCACTTGAGGCGATGCAAGGGATCTCCACATGGTCCTGTCAGCAGCAGTTCTTGGGGCCATCTCGAGGGACAGACATCTCTGCTTTAGGTCACTCCCTATGGTATGTCTCCAAGTCTCCTTGGGGCGGTCTCGCTTCCTCTTTCCGTGGGGTGTCCATCGCAGAGCCTTCCTTATCAGTGTTTCATCAGATCTGCGACAGACATACCTCAACCATTGCCATCTTCTCCTTTTAATTAGACTCTCCAGAGACTCCCCTTCAGCTCTCGCTCTCAGGTCCTCATTTGAGATTGTGTTTGACCAGAATATGCGGCTATGTGGTCTTGTGATGTGACACTCGCTTTCGGATCGGAAGGTCCTAGGTTCGAGCCTCGCTAGGCGCATAGTTGAGTCCTTGGAAAAGGCTCTTGACTCACATTCTCTCATCGTACTCAGGTGTAAAATGAGTACCTGGCCGTTAACAGCGTTGTCTCTCTGTCCGAAAAAATTATAATATCGCCTTACAGGCGTCATGTCTTGTCCTAAATGTTAAATTCTGCTGTTGGACAGGGGCCCCTTGTAAAGCGCTTTGAGCACGTTTAGTGGATATTGCGCTATATAAAAGCCCAATTTAAGTTAGAATTTCTTAAAGATTCGTCGCAGACATTAGTTTTGGAATACTTCAAGTTTCTGGATGATGCTGTACAATTAATTCATCCCGACGTAATACCGGTTTGAGAAGGTTGATCACATTTTCTCTTTATTCGTCATTGTTTTCTTCACCTGGTTCATTCCGATAATATATTATTACCAGATTGACGAGATTGGTCACTAACGACGTACACGTATATTTGCAGTTCTGATAACCCAATGTAAATTTTGGTGGGCTTGATTTAACATTGTTGTAATGAAAAATATTTCGCGTTGGTTTGAGAGTATTTCCATTACAACAATGAGCCTGGCCCACATAAATTGGGTTATCAGACCGGTAAATAATGTATACGTCGGTGATTAACTTTTTCCCCCCAAATACCAAGTGTCTTGTTTTGTTGCGTAAAAAGAATAAAATAATTAAGATTCTTTTCTCAAGTTTAAGTCTTGTTATAAAAAATGTCTTTAACTCTCTCCTTACCAGCCATTTTCAGGATTTTCCCCAAAACTTCACACCCAGCTAACACAAAAAGATATTTTTTATCACTCAAACACAGTAGACCGGTCTATGTTTTGTAAAAAATGCTCTATCTAGAACACAGTGTTCATTTTCTTTAAATGTTTTGATGTACAAAAGAAATTTGAATAAGAAAAATGTTGGCTGTATCGTAACGAATGTGATGATTTTCCAATAGTTGGTAAGGAGAGAGTTAATGTAATTCATTGATAAAGAATAATGTAGCCTACTACTAAAGCATATTCTGTGATTGTGTGGTCATATTTATTATGAACAAGGGTTTTGTAGGTCATTTATTTGTAGTGTCGTGTTTGTTTGTTTGTTGTTTTTTTGTATTTTTTTGGGGGGGGGGGTTTGGGGTTTTTTGTTTGTTTTTGATTTTTTTTATTGGGGGGGGGGGGTTAATTTGGGTGGTTTGTTGGTTTTTGTTGTTTGTTTGTTTTGTTTTGTTTTGTTGTTGTTTTTTTTTTTTTGGGGGGGGGGGGTTATTATTGTCATTTGTTATTGTTTTGTCTTTTTTCTGTTTTTCATTTGCCTGTTTTGTTTTGCTTTGTTTTCAATTTATTTCCTTTTATATTTCTTACCATTTCATTACACGTGGATTCTTATCATTTGTATTAGCCATCCTATTATATATGCAGCCCTAGCTCAATTTGTACCCTGCACTGCGGCTGACGCCTGGGTTATTACAGTCTTCTCTTGGAATAGACCCCAGAGACAAATTTCCCCTATGGGATGAATAATGGAATTATTATTATTACTATTATTGTTATTATTATTATTATTATTATTATTATTATTATTATTATTATTATTATTATTATTATTATTATTATTATATTATCATTATTATTATTATTATTATTACTATTATTATTATTATTATTATTATTATTATTATTATTATTATTATTATTATTATTATTATTATTATTATTATTATTATTATTATTATTATTTTAATTCTTTTTAGTTAATCTATTCGCTATATTCCCATATTTGGAAGATTCGGAGAAGCTGATGTCGAAAAACCTGTCGTTTTTAACCAGCTAACTGTCGTACTCTGGAAAAACGCGTAATTATAAATTTGGCCAGAAAACTCGTCCTTTAAATTATCGATCGATTTAAATGACTCACACTTTGGTCAACTCACTCAATCCTAGAGACTTTAGCTACTTTTCAAAATTGGGAAAAAAATGTATTAAAAATGAGCATGTACATAGTTTTATTTAACTATCATTAACATGTAAAAACTGAAAACATTAGCTTTGGTACTACGCCTATAATTTGTCTCATAAAAATGTAATAACTAGGCATGGGGTAAAAGTAATCCGGGTAAACTACGGATATAGTCGGTGTTAGGGTTGAGTGAGTTTATTCTCTCATATATTCTCGACATCAACCGGAATTGGTTTCTGTCCCTTTGCATATGAAGCGAGTGCTCTATCTACTGAGCTATCGGGGGGGGGGGGTGCTCAGATACTTATTTCTTATCTCTTTTACTATTACTCTCCCGTACTCTGAAAACAAAACATGTCCTATTTAAAATTTGGGCCAGAACACTCGTCCTTCAAATATCGATCGATTAAAATGACCCTCATATTGGCAACAACAAAAGAGTAATCTCAAACCTGGGATTTCGCGAATTTCAGACTCGTTACTCATGAGTACGTTATAATTTTTGCAAACTCGATCGGCATTCAAAAAAAGAAATAAATAAAAAACAAGAGTGCCAGAAACCATTATTGGCGAGTCTTGAATAGGTATTTGTTTGTATATTTTTTGTTTGTTTGTTTGTTTCATTTGTTATTTATTTTTGTTTGCTTTTGTTTGTTTTTATATTTTGGAAGAGGGGGGGGGGTCGAAGTGTTTGTTTTCTTTTCTTCTTTGTTCTTTCCTTTATGTTTCTTTCTTTTGTATTTTTAAATGATACATTAGTTCTGTTCTTCGTAGTCCATAAAACTACGTATCTATATATCTTGCTCGTATTATTATTTTTTGTGCCAAAATTTCTAAACATGTAAATGATATTTTCTAATTATTTTCTTATATGTTTATCTATTTGTTTTATTGTTTTTGTTTTCGTTTCTGTTTTTCATGTGTGATTTTTTTTTATCGTTGTCTTTGATATTTTGTTTCATTGTTGTTGTTGTTGTTGTTGTTGTCGACCTTGTTGTTGTTGTTGTTGTTGTTGCTGTTGTTGTTGTTGCTGTTGTTGTTGTTGTTGTCGGGGGGTTTTTGGGGTTTTTATGTTTTTTTTTGTTGTTGTTGTTTTTTTTTGTTTTTTTGCTTTTGTTGGGTTTTTTCTTTTCTCTTGTTTTTTTTTCTTCTTGGTTTTTTTTTTTGTTTGTTTGTTTGTTGTTTTTTGTAGTTTTTTTTTATTGGTTTTTTTTTTTTTTTTGGGGGGGGGGGGGGGGGTTTGTTTTGTTGCAAATGTGTATAAGTATATTCAATATTTGTACAACACAGTCCCACAATTTCACGGTTATTCTCCCGCCACTTTCTAACAAACACAATAATTTATCTGATAATAATCTAATATTGTTTCTGTATTTAATGATAATAATAATATAACTCGTTAAAATATCAACGTATCGATCCCTACTGGTTCTATCTATTTCCAAATGCTGTTAATAAAGTATCAAATCATTTCTATTAACCTCTTACTTATTGCTCCGAGAGCTTCTTTCCATTTCATTGTGTCCTGATCGACGTATACTAATATGCAGGTCTGATAACCCAAACTATTATGGTCTCCTTGTTGTAATGGAAATACACTCAAACCAACGCTACCCATCGTCTCAAAACGGCATTATGTCGGAACGAACCATATGCTTCAAAGCCGAATTAAATGTTAAACAGGTCAAAAATATAAATTGTTGGCATTAGCACTCTAAAATATGGTATCCATTCTCCTCAACAAAACATACAAACTCAACACAAGTCTGGTATTTCTGGCTATAAATTCAATTTTCAACATCTTAACCAACCCGACTTAATACCGTTTTGAGGCGAAGGGTCACATACATGTTAAAACGAGCCCCTAATTGAGTTCGGTTATCAGACCTGTATAAAATATCCACGTCGAATCGATCATTCATTTTTGATTCCATTCCTTGACATTATTGTTTTTATCGTCTCTGTTATCGTCGGTGTCATCGGTAACATTATTAAAAGCCCCTTTACAATTGACATTGATATGAATTAATGAATGATTTTGTTATAATAATATTGTCAATCCGATATCACAATGTTGTAAATGAATAAATAATAAGTTTACAAAGCATACCATAATTTGTTGTTTTTATTATTTGATAGCCACTGTCAAGTGATATCAATACCTCGATCATTCATCATCATCATCATCATCATCATCATTATCATCATCTCATCATATCACCATATCGTCTCATCATCATATCATCATAATCATTATCATCATTATCATTATATCATTCATTATCTCATCATCATTTATCATATCATCTCATCATCATCATCATCATCATTATTATTATGATTATTATTGTTATTATTATCATTATTATTATTATCATTATTATTATTTTTATTTTATTATATTATTATTATTATTATTATATTATTATTATTATTACAGGTATTATCATTTTCATCATCATCATCATCATCATCATCATCATCATCATTATCATCATAATCCTCAACTTCAGTATCATTTTCATCATCAACAATAATAACAACAATGTCGTCGTCATCATCGCCATCGTCATCATCATTCTCAATCTATCAATCGACTACAAAAGCTATCCTAAGCACCACACAAATAATTGTACCCCTGAAGTAAAAACTATTATTCAAAAGGCAAAGGCCTGTTCCGTCAGTTTCAATGTGCTTATTTAACGCCTATTTCACCTCGATTAAATAAGCACTGAAGTAGGTCTAGACACTCTACGAAATGAGTCTGTACATACGGACGAATAGACACTCCATGAATCGCTCTTCATTTTGTAGATAGCTTCTCTTGTAGGGATACGGGCAGTAACAAAGGATTAGAAATGCTGCATTTTTCAATGTGTAATGTACCCTCAACTGGGGTAACTTTGCCTTCAGGGGTAACTTTGCCTTCAGGGGTAACTTTGCTTTCAGGGGTAACTTTGCCTTCGGGGGTAACTTTGCCTTCAGGGGTAACTTTGCTTTAGGGGTAACTTTGCCTTCAGGAGTAACTTTGCTTTCAGGGGTAACTTTGCTTTCAGGGGTAACTTTGCCTTCAGGGGTAACTTTGCCTTCAGGGGTAACTTTGTCTTTGTAAATTTGGAGCATTTTGAGTCATCTAGCTTTGTTGTAGTCATTATCCTGGTCAAATGACAACTTTTTATCAAAGGAAACAATGACCACAAAACTAAACATACTCTTGTTGGATTGTGATGTACAAAATAACAACTCAATACCACTCTAATGGAGAAAGTCACCACATAATTGTATAAAATCTGCAGTGATGGGCAATCCGCCTTTTGCAAAGAAAGACGTTGAACTTGAACTGGTCCAAAATTAAAGAGGCAGCGTTTCCCCTTAACTCTTTCCTTACCGATCATTTTCAGCAGTTTCCCAAAATGGCAGGCTTATCAAGCTGAAACATTAATTTTTTAAACTAAAAAAAAAAACTCTCTACAAAACAACTTTATTCTGCGTTCTTATTAATAAAACAAAGATCATTATTCAAAGTTTGTGATGTACAAAATAAATCTGAATAAGGAAAATGTATATCGTGTCGTAACAAATGTGACGATTTTGGTGCAAGTGGTACGGAGAGGGTTAAGAAAGTTGTCCCAGTTGACGGTACTGCAAGAATGACGTGCACTTGATAGCAGGTCTGACAACCTAAATTGTTATGGGCTCATCGTTGTAATCGGCTTACTTACTCTCGAACCAACGCAAAAATAAAGTCCATTACAACAATCAAAAATTAAACCCATAATTGGATTCAATAGTCTGATGTCACGTCGCCCAGCAACGGCGGCCATCGTGGTTCTAAACAAAGAAAATCGGTCCTTTATTTTTCATGCTGGCTAGAACTTTCCATATGTCTTGTAATCAGAATGTGTAAAAGTCAAAACATGATCAGATTTATAATGGTTTTTTTCCCTCTGGATACGCTTTTATGCTCGTCGGAGAAAGATTTCATAAGAGCGTCCGCCATTGTTCCAATAGTTTAGAGCCAGTTACTAAGTTACCATGCGTCATTACAAGGGAAGTGACGACATGACTGTTGAAGCGTATTGTGTTAGGTTATCAGACCTTCAAATAAGAACACGTTGTGCCAGACTCTAACACATTTTGTTTTTGATTTTGAAAGTGAACAAATACAGAGCAGGCACTGGTGCAGGATAAACATCTGAAAAGTGCGTATGAAACAGTGCCAGACAAAGCAGAGTAAAAAATACAACAGCAAAAAAAAAAAACATCTCAAAAATCAGCCTACATTGTGCGGCTATGTGGTCTAGTGGTATGACACTCGCTTTTGGATCGGCGGAAGGTCCTGGGTTCTAGCCTCGCTCGGCACATAGCTGAGTCCTTGGAACAGACTCTTGATTCACATTCTATCACCGTACTCAGGTGTAAAATGAGTACCTGGCCGTTAACAGCGTTGTCGTTGTCGGGAAAAAAAGCATAATATCGTCTAACAGGCGTCATGTCTCATCCTAAATGTTAAGTGTTGCTGTTGGCCAGCGACCCCTGTAGAGCGCTTTAAGCACGTTAAGTGGATAGTGCACCATATAAAAAAGCTCACGTTGTTTTGTTTTGTTTTTTGGGGGTTTTTTTCTTACATCGACAGGGGATCGAACTTCAGACCTCTTGATTACCGGTAATCCATAAGTCCATAATAGGGAACAAAAGTGTGATGTCAAAAACCTGGTTCCACTCTCAAGTGAAGTGTAAAAAAACAATACTCCTCCGGAGGACTGGATACATCTTCTTGTACTTCAAGTACCAAGTCTGTGCCAGACATCGGTGATCATGGTACGCCATTCATCTTTCTGATCAGATAACCTCAGAAAACTAATATTACTCTTCTATTTCTTTGTCACCCAGCTGTTAAACTATTCAAATATGTTTTTCTTGGTCTACCTTTACTCTTTTTACCTTCTATCTTTCCTGTGAGAGCAAGATGTTCAATACATTTAAGTCGATTTAGGTGCCCTAAAAAATGCATTTATCTTTTTCTTATTGTACGAATTAATAACTTTTAGTTTCAGCTTGCACTAATACTTCGTCATTAGTTTTCTTCTCTGTCCATGAGATTTTAATATCCTTCTAAGAAACCACATTTCTGCTGCCTCTAGTTTCTTTCTAATGTCTTCTGTAATTGTCCAGCTTTCGCAGCCATATAATAATACTGACCATACATAGGCCTTCAAAACCCTGGATCCATACATTGTCTAATTAATGTTCTGGTCTCAGAGTGATAGAATCTTATTTTCTAGTCTAAATATTATGTGCTGGTTGTCAATAAAGACTATCCATCTTTGCTGTTTTACGTCCTGTAATCTTAACTCACTCAACCCTAACACTGACAATATCCGTAGTTTACTCGGGTTACTTTTACTTTTACCCCGGCATATTTATTACATTTCTATGAGACAAATTATAGAGGAGACAAATTATATCAAAGC
>NC_088360.1:105392087-105399587 GCF_034508935.2 Berghia stephanieae
AACATGACAACAAAATATAAAAATAATAATTTGAAAAAATAATCATGTATATTTTCTTAATAAATTTTGATTTAAAATCAGTAATCCCTTTATTTAAGACTTTTCACTGACATAAGAATTTTTTTTTTTTTTAAATACTCTAGCCTACTCATAAATTAAATACTATATATTATACATAAAAATGACATGTCTCACTGTTTCATTAACTCACTCAACCCTAACACCGATTATATCCGTAGTTTACCCGGTTACTTTTGCCCCATACCTATTTATTTCATTTTTATGAGACAAAAAAATAATTAAAGGCGTAGTATCAAAGCTAATGTTTTTAGTTTTTGCATGTTAATGATGGTTGAATAACACTCTCTATGTACATGCTCATTTTTAATACTTTTTTTTCCAATTTTGAAAAGAAGCAAAAATCTCTAGGATTGAGTGAGTTAAATATGAATATCAAATATACTTACGGGAACAGGAAACAGATCTGAACTAGTCTGAGAAGCTGCTACTATGCAACTACTCCCCCTGGAGAACTAATAATCAAGAGATTACATATTGAATTAAATATGACATAACTATTCTAGTTGTACTGTGCACAGGTAGATTCTTTGGAAAAAAACAAAAACAATTTGAGCTTTATATAGCGCAATATCCACTAAATGTGCTCAAAGCGCTTTACAAGGGGTCCCTGGTCAACAGCAACATTTAACATGTAGGACGGGACATGACGCCCGTTAGGCGAAAATACAGTTTTTCGGACAAAGACAACGCTGTTAACGGCAAGGTACTCGTTTTATACCTGAGTACGGTGAGAGAATGTGAGTAAAGAGCCTTTTCCAAGGACTCAACTATGCGCCGAGCGCGAGGCTCGAACCCAGGACCTTCCGATCCGAAAGCGAGTGTCATACCACTAGACCATATAGCCGCACATTGTTAACATCGGGGACAGGAAAACGGGTAGTAAAAGAGCGAGGATGGATGATCTTTCTTGACGACCAGCATTTATTTGTTTAGACTCAGGAAAATAAGAGAACATCACTCTGAAACCAGAAGATCAGTTGTACAATGTATGTATCCAGTCCAGAACAGGCTTTACACTTCCAATGAGATTGGAACCACTAAAGGGCCTTTGGCTTGGAGACCGGAGGTAGGTGGTGTGGGGGGGGGGGGATTAATATTTTTATAAGATAGATAATTTGTTATAGTTTATTACAAAACGATTATCGCATCCAGAGGTACTTAATCCCCTCATAGGACACATGCCTGTCAACGGGAGCTAAAGGGATTATTTTATCAATAATAGAGATGATCTATCCTTGCTATGCGTTTAGGTAAAATACTCACAATATCCACCAACCAATTATAACGGACCAACATGCAACATTACCTGTAACCGTAAACGTTTATCTTCTGATCAATAGAATTTAGTGAGAACTGATCAGCCAACAGTCTGACGTCAACTTCATTCCTTCTATAGATAGAATGAAGTTCTTTGTTATTGTTTTTTTTTTCGCCATCCACGTTTATGAATACACTTATGGAGGACAGGCAGAATGCGAGACTTTAGTTGTGAGCTCTGTTTGGGCGCCCAAGGGCGGCTTTAAGTAGTAGGAAGTAAGAATTATAATAATTTCATTTAACTGTTTATCAGACTATAAAAGTTCATGGTTACACAGAGTTTTGGGTGTTGGTACGTTGTACTTCCGGATGGCAATGTTGTGAGCTTCTTAGCCAAGTGCATACTATCTATAAAGAAATGTCCAATCGTTGGACAGCAACAAATCACGTGGTCGATGACTCGTTGGGACGAATACCTGAATATAGATGGCTCCAATTTGTTTTGGTCTTCCTAACCAAAAGCCTGAATAATTGATATGCCAGTTGCACTACGTAATAACATCGAGGCAGATCCAATATTATGGCTACCTAACGAAAATGTAGTGGATCAGCGTGCCAAAAGTCTGTCAATAATTACGTACAAAACGTTCGTACTCTGAATAAACACGTATCTAAAATTTTGGCCAGAAAACTCGTCTTTCAAATATCAATCGATTAAAATGACCCTCATCTTAACCACACAAAATAACCTCTTAAACCTGGGACTTCGCGAAGTCCCAGGTTTTATGAGTTTTTTTCCAAGATGAGGGTAATTTTAATCGATTGATATTTGAAAGACGAGTTTTCTGGACAAAATTTTAAATACGTGCTTTTTTTC
The DNA here is from genome assembly GCF_034508935.2 of Berghia stephanieae. Lineage (NCBI taxonomy): Eukaryota > Metazoa > Mollusca > Gastropoda > Nudibranchia > Aeolidiidae > Berghia > Berghia stephanieae. The sequence continues at coordinate 105,394,303 of NC_088360.1, forward strand.
CAGAGTACGGCAGAAAAGCGAGAACAATAACACGATTATCGTTCTTGTGTAATGTGACCGTGACGTAAACGAACCCACACGCGAACGAGGCTACATAATTTGACCTCGGTGTGTCGGGAATGTAAAATGTAAACAAAAACAAACCCCAGCACGTGATCGGGATAGGATTCATCAACTTCCACAGGAGCCAATATCAAATAAACAAATAGAGAGGGCACGGGGGAGGGGGGCGGGGGGGGGGGTGATATTTTGGTTCAAATTATTGATAAATTAAGAACTGGGTATTTCTATGAATGATCTCGATTTGTTGTTTTGTTGTACCAAAGATTTACATTTTTGTTCAATACTAATATTATTTATCAAGACTGCTGCATTCCACCATATATATATATATATTATATAATATATATATATATATATATATATATATATATATATATATATATATACATCCTGCTACTAAAATAGTTATGCTGTATCATGATTCAATGTGTAATCTCTTCATTATTAGTCCTCCGAAGGACTGCAACACACTTCAAATGAGTTTTGAACCGGGACAATGCGTAGCCATCGTTTACTTATAACCTGACACTAGAACCCACTGGGACTTATAGTTTGACATCTTTTTTTTTTTTTAGATTTTTGCACCGTCTAGAGAGTTGCCGTTAGTAGAGTTCAAGGAAACAAGTGATTCCATTGGTTGAACTATTAAATACAACTCACGATTTGTTTTCTTTTGTGGCCAAAGACTTGTCTTTTGACGTCATTTTTTGACCAGTGTCAGGCTATAAGTTAACGATGGATACGGTCAGAGGAAGGTTTACTTCTGGTCACAAAATTAGGCAATTTTTTTCTGATTTGCATTGCAACCGCAAAATCTGCACGTTTTGCAAATTTTTGATAAATTCTTTCATTCTTTTTTTTGCGAAATTTGCGTTCCCGCGGGGATAAAGATTTATATTGTAATTTTGTTTTCCCAACTTTGTGCTTATTTCCATATCAGCATAATTTCTGACAAAATTTGCCATTTTTTTTTCTCCCATAATTTTGCATAATTTTGAGTTTGAAATTGCGTAATTCCGTGGGAATATTTTATTACATGGGTTGCATGTAGTTGTAGTTAGTTGTTTAGTGTGATACAACATAATATTTAGAAACCTGCAAAATGTTTTGCAAAATTTACTTAGGATTCTTCCTGAAAAATTCATCATTCACTTTGCAAAATTGTGAAAAAAAAATTTCAAAAAAACGCGGGACTGTTACTTTTGATGTTGGTCCTTTTTGGGTTTGGTCTGAAGTTTGTTTCTCTTGAGTAAACTTCCGCCCGTGACTACAACGATATCATTATCGATACTAAAATTCAGGAAAAGTGTGGAGCGGGCACTCGTATGAATAATAATGAGAAAAATAGGGTATGGAGAAGTGCCAAATGAAAACAAGAGAATAAAAGGGCACGGGGTCAGTGCCAAACTCAGGATCCAATTAACACGACACCCTCTGCCTGGCCAGGAGAGAGAAGACAGCGAACGGTCGCACAACCGACGTGGCTGGAACGTAACAGAAGACAATAATGAAAGGATCCCCTATAGGAAGTTAGAAAGACATCAGAGATAGGAAACAGTAAACGAAAGTGGCCATGAATAAATTGACCGAATACTTTGAGACAAGTTGGGTTTTTTGGGTTTTTTTTTTTTTTTAATTAAGCTTTTATATAGAGCAATATCCACTAAACGTGCTCAAAGCGCTTTACAAGGGATCCCTGACCAACAGCAACACTTAACATGACACCTGTAAAGCGATATTGCAATTATTTTTTTTTCGGACAGAGACAACGCAGAAAACGACCAGATACTCATTTTTCACCTGAATACGATGAGAGAATGTGAGTAAAGAGCTTTCTCCAAGGACTCAACTATGCGCTCGAACCCAGGACCTTCCGATAGACCATATAGCCGCAAAGACAGGTTAGAACTTAATCCGTTAACTGCCGTACTCTAGAAAGACACAACCTATTTAAAATTTTGTCCAGAGAACTCGACCTTCAAATATCGATTTATATAAATGACATCTTGTCCAAAACTCTCAAATCTAATATTTCCGTTAGTGCGTGAGAGAACTTGAATAAAGAGCATTTTCCGATTACTTTACTTTGTGTCGTCACTCGTAGCTTGACTCGATCCTGAGACCTACCAGTCCTAAGGCAAGTATCACACCTCAGGGACGCACGTCTCTGTATACTAACGACACTTTTAAAATACCAAGAGCAGTAACACAAGATTTCCAGTCGCTCTAAATTCATATTCTATTATGTGTACTCAAAGGGAGATAACAATAAAATTGTTTTAAAATATCAGTAAATTAGCGATTATTCTCCCTTGCTCCAGACATCCTGTTTGATGGATTATCTATATCCCTTCATTGAATGCCAAGGCGGCGGTATCTTATGATGTTGTAGCGGAAGGGCGTAATTTTTTTTTGGGAGGGGTTTTAATGTTGAAAACAGTCAGTGTAATTTGTTGTTTGAAATTAGAAATTTATCAGCTGATGATCAGCTGAGATGATTTTTTTTCATGCAATGGGTTACTTATCCGAATCAGCGACCACCTGAGCTCTAGCCCTTCGGTCTAGTGGAATGGGTAGATATCTACCCCAGCTCCAAAAATGTTTCGCCACAAATACAAAATAAAAAGTAGAAGGGCTGATTAAAATGAATACATACATTTATTAATAGATAAATAAATAGATAAATAAATAAATAGATAAATAATTAAAGTCCTTGAGCAATGTTGATGAGGTCCCGATTGCTCAGTTGGTAGAGAACTCGTTTCACATGCAAAGGGACCAAGATCGATCCAGGGTGCAGTCGAGATTTTTTCTACACCCCCTGTCCACACAGCAGTGAATGGGTAGCTGACTCCGTTAGATTTGGCGGAAAGTACTTTGTGATAGACTAGCGTCCTATCCAAAGGATAGCAAGCAATTGCTATTGTCCATTTTTACGCTATAGAAACAGGGATAAACACCGGCTTCATGGGCTCAATGGCTTTGAAGGACTACTTACTTTTGAGCAATTTTGAGGCCATTCCACCTCCCATTCAAGCAATCAGATGGTCTCCAACCGACGTGAACTTTGAACTTATTTGCAAGTCTTTTTGGCAGGATTATCGTGAGCTCATTATCAAATCAACGCACGATATTTTCCATTATAACACACTGTGTTCAATCAGACCTGCAAGTGTACGTATTTTCCAAGACATACACAGGTGACGTTTCGCAAATAATATGTTGAAGAAGGCAGATACTCACTCACACACTAGAGGAAATCCTTAATCCAGGAGAGCGCTCTCATTGCAAAGATAAATATACAATTCTGTGATCTTGTGCTATGACAGTCGACTTGTGACATGCCGTTTTGATGCTATACGTTTAGTTTAAAAACTCACAACATCCGCCAACCGAATACATCGAACCAACACACAAAACTATGTGTAACCTTAAACGTTTATAGATAGTATGCACTTGGCTAATAAGTTCACAACATTGCCATCCGGAAGTAAAACTGGCCAACACACAAAACTGTGTGTAACCATGATCGTTTATAGTCTGGATATTACAGTTTGGTGAGAATTACTCATAACGTGGATGGCAAAAAACAATAACAAACACATGAGTGACGTCATCTTCGAACTATCTATAGTATGAATAATACAATCTAGTGAGAACTAGTCATAAAAATGGCTGGCACCAGGTCGTTAACAGCATTGTCTCTGATGAAATAAATAAATATATTATTATAGACAGTGTGTGCTTGGCTAAGAAGCTCACAACATTGCCACCCGGTGGTATAACGGACCAACACACAAAACTATGTGTAACAATGAATGTTTATAGATAGTTTGCGGTTGGCTAAGAAGCTCACAACATTGCCACCCGGTGGTATAACGGACCAACACACAAAACTATGTGTAACAATGACCGTATAATATAGTCTGGTTCATGAAGTTCAGTGAGAATTACTCATAAACGTGGATGGCAAAAACAATAACAAAGACCTAAGTGACGTCATCTTCGTTCTATCTATGCATAGCAGCGCCCTACATGCGTCTTACCTCGTTCTAATGTTTAAATCAAACTTTAATGTTGCAGTATAAGCGATTTGAGCTCTATCTATTGCAAATTATTTTCTGTCAGGTTTAAAAGATAACAAGAAATGAAGTGAGTAGGAAAGTGCCAGAAAACAACAGCGAATAAAAACTTTGCGGCGGCGATGGGGGCTCGAACCCGCGAACTTACTGGTACGACAACTCCGCCTGACGGGGGAGATCATGACTCTATTGTATGAGCTATCCACGACCCCCCAAAAAAGTCGCTTCAATCTTAGTCTAACTTGAGCCTTCTCTCCCCGACTTCTTGAGGTCACGGGTTTAACACACACACAAACGCCGCGAAGTTAGTTGGCCAGCATTTATTAATAGTCAATATCCTCAACACCAAACATGTAACATAGAAACAATTGAGACATTGAGTAATGCTCCGGTATTTGGGATGAATTTTTAATTCAGAAAAGTGAGTGGAGCTGGCACTTATGTTGATAATATCGAGAAATAAAGTGATGAGGAAAGTACAAGAAGACAACAGAGAATAGATAGAACGAAGTTGACGTCACTCAGGTTGTTATTCAGTTTACGAGTAATTTCTCTTAACTTTGATAGTATTCGCTTGGCTAGTAGCTCAGACTTTGCCATCCGGAAACCAACACAAAACTATGTGTGACTAAAAACGTTTAGTGAGAATTACTCATAAACGCGGATGGCAGAAGACAATAACAAAGACCTGAGTGACGTCGATTTCCATCTATCTATATTAACTAGACTATAAACGTTCAAGGTTACACATAGTTTTGTGTGTTGGTCCGTTATAATATTTCGGATGGCAATGTTGTGAGTGTCTTAGCCAAGCGCACAGTATCAAGAGGCTACGGGTTCAGAGGGATCAGAGTAATTGTGACCCATCATCTTTAACTCACTCCTTACCAGCCATTTTCAGAATTTTCCCTGAAACTACACACCCACCTAACACCAAAAAAAAAAAACAAAAAAAAAAAAAACATTTCTACTCAAACAGAAAAGGGACAAGTCCGTTCCATGCATAATATTGTCCAGTGTCTATTTTTTACCGCTAGAACAAAATGTTTTCTTTATAATTTGTGATGTAAAAAGGATATCAGAATGAGAAAACTGTTGTTTGCATCGTAACAAATGTGACGATTTTCCTATGGATGGTAA
>NC_088360.1:105404587-105464587 GCF_034508935.2 Berghia stephanieae
ATGTGTCTAGCAACGGACAACCTATTCCAGATAACTTTATTTTTGAAACAGTTGATCCAAGCCAAGATGATTCGGAGGATTCAGATTCTGCTACCTACAATGAAGCGCATGGAGGAATCCAACAAACCTCTGGCCTCAAGCCAGGTAAAAAGACCAAGGGTAGGGTCAAAATCAAAATGGAATTTATCGAAAACAAATTAAGAAGATATACAACGTTCAGCAAGAGGAAGACGGGTATTATGAAAAAGGTAAAGAAACTTTTTTTACTTACTGGTTTTAGACTCGTGAACACACTTGACCTACTTTTTTTTCTTGAGAAAATAAAACACGATTTTGTTGTAGCCGACCAAGTGCGAGTGTGTTGTATTTACTGAAACTCAAACGAACAGATTTCATCGACAATGTTTTTGTTTTTAACTTCTTAGGTTTTACACTTTTAAATGGGGACAAATATCTTTTAAAATGGAAACAAAGTTCAAGTTTTTGTTGATTGTTGAATTGAAATTTCAAATAGCGATGACTTCTCTTACTCTTACTCTTCATTTAGCACACGCTCTGCTTCCTTTAGCCAGTCTTTAGCGTGCAAAAGTAAAAGATGAAGAGCAGAGCCCTGCCCACCCCCACCCCACCCCTCCCCCTTCTCTCTCTCTCTCTCTCTCTCTCTCTCTCTCTCTCTCTCTCTCTCTCTCTCTCTCTCTCTCTCTCTCTCTCTCTCTCTCTCTTTTATTTATCTTTCTGACACACTCACTCACTCACTCAATTTAACACCTCGTCTGTTATTTTTTATTATAATCTTTTATGATTTAGCCTTCCGTCATCATATATGCTATGACACAAATAAAGCGCATTTTCGCTAATTCATCATGTTAAAATGCGCTTTATAGTTTTCGTTTTTTATTCCCCTAGCTGGTTAATGGACCAAATTTCCATTTCATACAGTGCAACATGCCCATTGAATTTAAATGTCATTTTTTAAAAAAAATTTTTGGTACTAACACTTTAACACAATGACTATGTTTATAGGCTCTATAATCAGGCACACCAGAATCAAGTGCCTTATTCAAGGACAATACCAGGGCAGTAGGGTTTTACAAACATTTTCACCCACACAGTCTCTGACTCTGACATCATTTAACATCACACCTGATTTCTGAGATTCCTTATAGTTAAAAGTTATAGTGATGAACGACTATATTTAGCCACTCATTATTTTTTCCCTTTTTTCTTCTCTTTCAAGGCATATGAGCTCTCCACACTAACTGGAACACAAGTGATGTTGTTAGTAGCTAGTGAAACTGGTCACGTGTACACATTTGCCACCCGCAAACTCCAGCCAATGATTACAAGTGAAAGTGGAAAAGCTCTTATCCAAACATGCCTCAATTCTCCTGACTCTGCTTCTGGGGCTTCGGCAACAAATTCTTTGGAGCAGAGAATGAATCCATCTGGGTTTGAGGAAACTGAACTCTCATGTGTTGTACCTGAAGAAGAGCAAAAGGTTTGATTTAATTGCTTATATGATATGCTTGCTGCAGTTCCTTGTCCACACGGTTGAGAACATGTGTTCATTTTAGTTTGCCTCTTTCAAGAGCATCAGCTTTCCTGTTTAACTGTTCAATCAACTTTGTGTGAGTGTGAGAGAAATCGAACACATCCGTTACAATTTTTTTCATTCAGCCTAACAAGTGTACCTCCACCCAAACGTGTTCAATGGCACTTTGCAAGTCATAGTTGACATAAGAAATTGAGAAAAACTAAAGGTTACACTTTTAGATGATCTATTAAGTTATGCTGATAGCAATGTGCGGCTATGGGTCTTGTGGAATGACACTGGCTTACGGATTGGAAGGTTCTGGGTTCGAGCCTTGGTCAGCGCATAGTTGAGTCCTTGGAAAAGGCTCTTTGCTCACATTCTGTCACCGTACTCTGGTGTAAAATGAGTACCTGGCCGTTAACAGCATTGTCTTTGTTTGAAAAAAATTGTAATATCGCCTAAAAGGCATCATGTCCCTTCCTATTGTTAAACGTTGCTGTTGGCCAGGGACCCCTTGTAAAGCACTTTGAGCACATTTAATGGATATTGCGCTATATAAAATCTTGATTTAAAAAAAAAAAATTTCTGATACCGATGGAATATCAAGAATGTGATTTTGAAATAGTATGGAGGAAAAATTAATTTAATCAGAATGAGAAAGGTGGAATCCAAGAATATGGCAATTGTCAGGGTTGCCGATTTTCTGTATATTTACGGAATTCAGTAAGTTGAAAAGAAGAAAAAAAGCATACTTCTGTATCTTTCCAATCACTGGGGGAATGGAAAATTGAAGCTCAACCTTACGTAAGATGTGCCCATTTGGAAAAGGAGTCTCCTTCCCCTTACCACCAGGATACAAGTATTTAAGGAAAATCATACTTGACCTAATGTTATCCTTAATTATAACGCATGTCATTTATTGATTAGTAAGTACATTGAGCTTTTTCTATTATATAGCGCAATATCCACTATACATGCTCAAAGTGCTTTACAAGAGGTCCCTGGCCAACAGCAACATTTAACATGTAGAACGGGACATGATGCCTTTTAGGCGGTATTGCAATTTTTTTTCTGACAGATACAACACTGTTAACAGCCAGGTACTCATTTTACACCTGAGTACGGTGAGAGAATGCGAGTAAAGAGTCTTTTCCAAGGACTCAACTATGCGCTGAGCGAAGCTAGAACCCATGACCTTCCAATCCGAAAGCGAGTGTCATACCACTTGACCACATAGCCGCATGACATGAAATGTCTTTTTTATGATATTCCATTGTTCAGATAGGGATCAGTTTGTGTCTTTTATGTAAAAGTTCAGTAAATTTTTGCCTCTTGAATTGGCAACCCTGAATCATGTGTTCAACAAATACATTATGTAAGTCTGTATTTTTGTAAATGACATGTCTCCCTTCTGAATTTAATAGAGGAACTTGCCAGTAATTTGCATTCCGGCTGAACATATGAAAGGACAGAATAAGAAGAAATTTTGATTTTTATGCTTGCTCAACTTGCAACGAATCGATAGTATAGAAATATTCTCCAAATAAACTAACTTCTCCGCTTTTAACCGATATAACCGATTTTTATTGAATTCTTTTAAAAAATTGTGTATCACTGTTTCATCTTTTTTTTTTCATGAGAAAGCCCTTCATTATCATGCAAGATGTTAAACGTTGATCTAAGAGATTATATTATAACAATCATTATAAGTAATAATAAATATCATTTCTACAGTGCATAACCATTACGACGCCGTGCTCCATGCGCTTTACATTGACATTATAACACTAAATCATAACATTTGTAACAATAATCTTACAACACGCATACTGTCAATTGACACGTGTTATGAATAAAACCAAGTCGTACAATACAGTATACAGTTGTATATTTCAATAAAACTGCTGATGAACTCATACTTTGTTGAAATTATTATTTAATCTTCCAGGTTTTTGACGTCAGCAACAGCAAGCCTGTGTTTCCCTCTGGAGCACATGTTGTTACAATAGCCCCACCACAACACCAAGAGCATCGACAACAGCAACAGCAGCAAGACCAGCGTCATCAGCAACAAGCCCTCAATTTAGCGGAACAAGTCAATAAGTTAGCAAAGGTCCAAAGAGAAGCGACCTCTATCGCTTCCTCTAAAGCAGTCTCCCACGCACAGTTCGAACCTGCCCCATCCATAGCCTTGCCACAGACCCAGGTCATCAACAAAGAACCAGGTGTGAGTAGTAATGGCGACAATGGCATCAATTCCACCAACACCAGTATATCCACCATGCAGATACCGGTCATCCTTTCTCAAGGTAGGTCATAATAATAATAATAATGGATGATACCACAATCACAGGATTATTGTAGAGAGTGGCGGCGGCTGCTTGAAGCACGGTAACAGAAAAATACTAATGAAGAGTTATGTTGAGTATGAAAAAGCCTCAGATGGAAACCGTACACACAATGGACGTTTTGGGTACAAACCCTTTTTCAGTAAAATAATAAACAAAGGAATGTTGAAACCAAATGAATATTATGAATTCATTTTTTTAAAGTGTTCCATGTGATTTGTTGGAATAGTAATTTTATTGAAAAGCATAGTTGACATCATTTCTGATTTCCCTAATTTCAAGCTGTTTTCCCATTATTTTGAAATTCCAGAGAAACCAACATCATCATCATCACCATCCCCATATCCACCACCACCATCATCATCTATTATTTCATCTTTATTTAAAGCCCAGAAAGTTTCTCTTAGAATTTTCCTAAATTTTGTTTCTGAAATATTAGCAAAAGTCTTTATTTTACAGATAGATTGAAGGGGATACTAATACTAGAAATCATTTTTAATTGTCTTATTTGACTTGACTTACTTGACGTATTGCTAATCGCCTCCTAATCTTCGGACTGGGATGCATTGGCAGCTTCTCTGATTTGTTGAGTTAACTCTTTCCACTGATGACGATCTGCTGCGATGGATCTCAGGTATTCTAAATCTTATTCACATCTCAGTTCTTGTGTGTCATCAAGGCGCTTGATATCTTTATTTATCGTAGTGTATATATGTTTGTTGAGGGTTTGCCATTGCGTTTTTTTGTTGTGTCCGCTTGGTGAAAAGAATAACGCCATTGTCTTATTTACTGGAAAATTTCTGTCTTTCCTTAAAATATATCCAATAGTCTCCACCTTGTTTCTAAAATTTGAATCGATAGCATTATTTCTTCCCATTTTAGATACAGCGATTTGATTGGGTAGTGGATATTTAGAATTCTCCTGAGCTGTTTCCTAAGGAAGGCATCTAGTTTATCTTTTTCGCTTTTTGTTACTAACAATGTTAGTGCCCATGTTCCACAGTTGTAAAAAAGTACTGCTTTAACAACTGTCTTGTTTTAACATTGTTTAAAAATAAACATTTCCATTCCAGGTGGGGCCATTCCTCTGCTCCAGACCCCGGGTGTGTCGGTGGGTCAAGCCATTTCTATACCCCAAATATCCCAGCCATCCTCGTCCTCTTCAACATCGTTATCTTCATCATCCTCGTCCACTTCTAGTGTTTTCAAGCCATCTGCCCTCAGCCAAGTCGTAACAGCCTTAAGTAGTAAGACATACATCTCTCTCTCTCTCTCTCTCTCTCTCTCTCTCTCTCTCTCTCTCTCTCTCTCTCTCTCTCTCTCTCTCTCTCTCTCTCTCTCTCTCTCTCTCTCTCTCTCTAACATACTCACACACATGTACGCTTTCTCTTACTAATAGAATATAAAAAAGTTTTATCACAATTGACATTAATGATATTATTTGTCTTTATATCATGCAATTTAATAAAAGTGCATTGACTACCAGCAGGTGGAGATGAACAGTGTAAAAAAAAAATGCTTTTATTTAATTTCATGATAATAATTATTGATATTTAATTTATACCATTGAAACAGAATACAAACATTATTATGAGAGGAGAATCGGTATTCACATATAGAAAGAACAATTGGCTGTGTATTTATTCTGAGATAAAGTGGTTCACCTTAATAAACTAAAAGTGATTAATGAGCATGTTTAATAGTATGGAGAGAAATGTAAAGGGAGTAAATGTGACTCATAAATAAGGGAACAACACGAAACAAAGGATGTTTCAGCCTTTGGCCTTTTTCAAGTAATTGCGAAATTTCGTGTTTTGTGTTATTTATGAGTCACATTTACTCCCTTTATCTTTCTCTCCATTTTATTGACTCATTTAGGCACCTCTAGTTCATGTTTAATAGTATGTGGTCTTTATTCCAGATCAAGCCGCTGCTCATAGTCAGACCAATAACTCTGGTGATCTCAACACTCCTCTTCCAGTTTCTACCCCCTCCATTAATATCATGCAGAGTAAGTTTGTTTTGAACTCCTCACATAAATTTATTATAACATGATGTTGCAAGTAAATTTTCGTTCTTCTCCCCTTTCCCCTTTAAAAAAAAAAATTTACATTAGACCAAACAGATTGATTTTAATTGGTTCGTACCACCTGCTTATTTGTGTTACAAAATCCTCTGTCAACGAAAATATTTATAAATATGAATATTATTTCATCTGTGCAAAATATATGCCCATGAATACCCTTCAAAGGATCTATAACTATAACCGTCTCAGAGCTTATTAAAATTTTTTCAATGTCCAGTAAAATTTCCTAAAAAAGTTCCTTGTTTTAAGGTCACGTGATCTTACGTCCCTTTGTATAAGATTATTATTATCGTAATGTTTTATTGCTTGTTTTTGTTTTTTTATTTGCTTCTTCAAATTAAAAAAGCAAAAACAAGCAACAATTACTTTATATTTCAATATCTATAGATCTAGAAATTCTTCATTATTAATAATGCAGTGCAATAAAACAGCTGTGAAGGGTTTATTCTACTCTTAACTTTGACCCCAGATATGACCCCTGGCATAGTGATGTACCATACTCCCCAAGGCGTTGTCTATGCCACCCCCACACAGAATTTACATGACAGAACCATTTTTAATTTCTCACAACCACCTGCAGCCATTTCCATGACTCAGTCAGACCAGGTTGGGGGTAAGTGGAAATTTTTATTTTTTTTTTTTGGTTTCAATATCTATATATCTAGAAATTCTTCATTGTTAATAGTGATGAAGTGTAGTGAAGGTTTATTTTATTTTCAATTTTGAAGTGTACTCAAGGTTTGTTTTATTTTTAATTTTGAAGTGTAGTGAAGGTTTGTTTCATTTTCATTTTGAAGTGTGGTGAAGGTTTGTTGTATTTTTAATTTTGAAGTGTTGAGGAGGTTTGTTTTATTTTCAATTTTGAAGTGTTGTGAAGGTTTGTTTTATTCCAATTTTGAAGTGTAATGAAGGTTTGTTTTATTTTCAATTTTGATGTGTAGTGAAAGTTTGTTTTATTTTCAATTTTGAAGTGTAGTGAAAGTTTGTTTTATTTTCAATTTTGAAGTGTAGTGAAGGTTTGTTTTATTTTCAATTTTGAAGTGTAGTGAAGGTTTGTTTTATTTTCAATTTTGATAGGACTCGTTCGTCCATTGAATTTGAATCTCCGAGATGATCATTCATAAAGAAATGAAAAAGAAAAGCATAAATGAGTTATGGAATCTGTTATGTCTCTATTTTTCATTTTTGTTATTTCTTTATTATTATAATTCAGCATTGATAATGCAGTGCAAGAAAGCAGCCATGAAAGTTTGTTATACAATCAGCTATATCAAACTTGTTCAGTCTTTGATCTGTAATTTCTGATATAATACATGAGAAGTTACTTGTGGACTTAAGAATTTGAAAACAGAGCGGTGTATATGAATTATAGAATCATTTCTTATGATAGCTTGATTTCATAATGTTTTTCCGTTATATGTGCCTTTATAACTAGGCAATTATCTGATACACTTTTCGGACATTTATTTGTGTCATTACCTAATTCTGTAATTTAAAGAGTCTGCGGATTAATTGATTCTTCGATTTCATCACAGCAAGGTCATATTTGTTGGTTATAATACAATTTTAATACTCAAAAAACTTATTTTGCACAAATATCCCTGAGACTTTTGTTTTCATGCCAACAAATATTTCGTCTTTTATCGTTTAATAAATATATATATATATTTTTTTTTTTTTCTTTAGCTGGCCAACAATTTATAACGATACCAGTACCAATGAGTGGCACTCCTGTAAGTGATTTTTGTTGTGATTGCTATTTGTGTTACATTATTATTATTATTATTATTATTATTATTATTATTATTATTATTATTATTATTATTATTGTGCCATTAACTAAAACTGTGAATTTTATTTTATTCAATGTAGAAATTAGTTCTTAAAATAATATTCCCAAATCAGCAGTGGCATTGAGCACTAATCATATCAGTGGTGTCATTTTATAACTGTGTAACTGGTTTTGACAAAATTTTACAGGATAAAAAATAGAGACATTGCACACTTTCTTGTGCTATTCATACTGTGTACCACAGACTTAGTAGAGGCTTTTACAGCAAATGCGTTCTGAACAATTAAATTTAAATTAAATTGAGCTTTAAATAGTGCAATATCCACTAAATGTGAACAAAGCGCTTTACAAAGGGTCCTCGACCAAAAGCAACATTTAACATGTAGGACGGGACATGACGCCTGTTAGGCGATATTACAATTTTTCGGACAAAGACAAAGCTGTTAACGGCCAGGTACTCATTTTACACCTGAGTACGGTGAGAGAATGTGAGTAAAGAGCCTTTTCCAAGGACTCAACTATGCGCCGAGCCGAAAGCGAGGGTCGTACCACTAGACCACATAGCTGAACAATATTAGCTTAAAAAGAAATGGATTCTTTTTTTTTTTTTTTTTTTTTTTTCTACCAGTTGCACACTTGGAAAATGACACATATCAATATTCTAATGCGTGTTTGGGTGTTGTGACTATTTCTTATTTTGATATCTCCATTTCAGTTGATGCAGTTGGCAAATCCTCCGACGCCTGGAAATAATTCAGCAGACGACACCGGACAAGGCAAGCAACCGCCTGCGAAAAAGTTGAAAAAATAAGAAAGATTTATTTTTGGGTGCGTTTACATTTATTTGCATGTGACAGGAAGTGAGAAAGAATAAATTGTTTATCATAATAGTCGTGTGGATGATTGAGTTTGTAAGAGAGCAGAATACGTGGAGTCAAACTGGAAGTGAGTGAAAATAGATTGTCACGATAGTGGTGTGAATGACTTGGTTTGTAAGAGAAGTATTACGGAGCTGATTTCATTGGTGTAACCAGATCATTCATATAGCCCCTTACTTTATCAGTATTATATAGCTATCATAATTAAGTATTCATTTCATCTGTAAGTCAAATGACCTAGATAAGAAACGTTGGTGCAAATCTTTCTTTTGATTTACATCGGATGTACTTTCATCTTTTGATAAAAGATATATATTTATGTTATTTCGATTGGTTTTGGGGTTTCTCTTTTTTTTTAAAAATTGACTCAGCTTCTACGGCAAATAAGAACATTCAGTGTTAAACCTAGTAACACCACCATGTTTGGGATGTTTTACATAATTGAGAAAGCAATGAAGTAAATACCACCTTTTACCTACAATATAGGTAGTAGTCCTTCGGGCCCATGAGGTCGGAAGTTTATCCCGATTTCTATAGCATAAAACTGACAATAGTAATTGCTTGCTACCCTTCGGATAGGACACTAGTCTATTGCAAAGTACTTTCCACCAGATTTATCAAACTCAATCACTGCTGGGTGGGCAGAAAAAATATCTCGACCTCACTCAGGATCGATCTTGGTCCCTTTGCTTGTGGAGCAAATGCTCTGCCAACTGAGCTATCTGGAACTTTTACTTATATGTAGGACTATGTCAATTCTAGGCTGCTAGAAGCTGTGGACTGTAAAAAAGTAAATGAACAAAATGCTAAACAAGGAATGTTTCATTGTCAAAACCATGAGTCAGCCAATAACAATAGTAAGAAATACATTGATATGTTTTCTGCATTATTATTATTTTACAAAGTTTCGAAAAAGAACAAAACGTCAAACACAGAGCGTTTTGGACTGAAAACCCTTCTTCAGACAATAACAAAAATAAGACGACATGAAAGTACTAGTCGACAAGACATACCAAACGCTTTTCTGCTGTCTTTCTGGATGTTAAGTGATGTTATGTTTTTCTTAATTTTGTTGTTGTCTGAAGAAGGGTTTTAAGTCCAAAACGTTCTGTGTTTAATGTTTTGTTCTTTTTCGAAGCTTTGTATAATTATAATAATAATAATATTGCTGAAAACATATAGCGCTATAATTCCGAGACACCAGACTTTAAGGGCTTAAATTACAAATTACTTTGGCTGAAACATACTCATTCACACACACAAGCACGCACGCACACACAACACAACACAAACCAGACTCCTATCTTTCTTATAGGTTTCTAACTACATTTAATCTGAAAAATTTTACAAACTAAAAGAGCAAGATAAAGTGGAAAGTTAATTGGCCATAAATTGAATATTGAATAGATTCGTCTTTGTTTTTTATTTATGCTGACCATTTAAGCGAGGTGGTTGATATGGTGGGGCTTTACTTAACTTTTCTTTTCTTTTGTATTTAAAAAAAAAATTATTTTATTTCTAGTACTGCACCCTCTTTTCTTATATGGTCAAAATCAAGTTTCAATGAGAGGACGGCAGAGATGCGTTTGTGATATCATCACAGGTTGATAGGTGGGAGTAACTCTTTCAAAGTTAGGAATTGCTGTAAGAGAAACGATGGTGCTATTTTATACAAGTCAAAGTGTTACTAAGCTGCTAGAAGCTGTGGACTGTAAAAATTGAATATAACAGCTTTAAAAAAATAGAATAAAATACCAAACGCGGAACATTTTGACTCAAAACCCTTTTTAAAAAAACAAAGACATAAATGCATTAGCTGAAGAAGGGTTTTGAGCCTGAAACGTTCCGTGTTTGGTATTTTGTTCTTTTTTTTTTTTAAGCTGTTATATTCAATTTTGTTTTGTGATATTTTATACACGCTCTGAATGTTTGTAGATTGGAATGTAATGGAGTATTGATATTGTTGCATGTTTTGTACAATGGTTTAGTTGATCAGTGCTGGTAGTTTTAGATCCACAGTTTTGGAGTCAAAGGAGGAATTTCCTCCTTATTAAAAGACTGCACCCTATCCCTCTCTTCCCCTACCCCCAATAAATGTATTGGCAGTGAGAGAGTTGATGTGTGGTGGGGTCCTTTGACCTTCCATGGGGGGACAGGGGGTCACGCTGTGTTTTCTATCCCCTTATATCTGTTTTCCGAGTTGCTTTAGGTCTTTGTCTTGGAATGAGATTACTTAGTTTTGTCCCCAGCCCTGGTTGGAGTCCTTGACTGGGAGGGAAGCAGTCAAATGTATAGTTATAGTTTTGGGAGATTATATATTTTTTTCCTTGTAAATCATCTCCCTGTTATGTATTGTTAGTTATGTATTCTGTAAACATTTGAGTGCGTTCCTCGTAGTGGGATTTGTGCTGGTGCCTGGATGAGACTTTAAGGTGATCTCAAACTAAGTACATTTAAGGTGTGCTCTTGGAATCAACATCTGTTCCCTATTTGAACCAATTCCCATTTGTCTTACTTTTTCTTGGGTGCTTTGATTGTAAATCTAAAATATTTTGACTATTCCAATTTTCGTCTTTTTACTGGCACTGACATGACCTAATTATGCCGCAAGCACCCTAATACCCTTAAGAACAAAATCTTTAGAAGTTAGCTCGAGTATCAATATTAATTTATCTTCCCAATAGTTCTAAAGGTGGGGGGATTGATGCAGTAAAAATGGGGCTTTGAGGCTTTTGTTCAAAATGTTTCTCTTTTTTTTTCACATTTTGTCACCACCAGCACTGATTAACCCTCTCCTTACCACCTACAGAAAAATCGTCTTATTTGTTACGACACAATAGGCATTTTTCTTATTCAGATTTATTTTGTACATCACAAACTTTGAAGAATTAATAAGAACATAATGTTGTTTTGTAGAGAAAAGAAAAATTTCTGCTGGGTAAGCCTGTCATTTTGGAAAAATACTGAAACGGATCGGTAAGGAGAGAGTTAATAGACTAATAGAGAAATATGATAATGTCCCATAAACCTTTGTAATCGATTCCTCCCCGTTTCTGTGTCATGCTATGTTGTCTGGTTCTTCTTTGTGTCTGTGATGTATGATCTCATGTTGAGCAGTGCCTTCAGCTGAACTGATGCGATGGGCAATCTACTCATAGCAGGAGATATAGCTCTGTGTCCAATTTATCAGCATCACTATTACTAGCTGTGTCTTCTATCCTCCTATATGTGTTCTCTGAGTTGCTTTCTGTTTGTCTTGGAATGGGATTACTTGGTTTTGTCCTGGTCCTTGCCGGAGTCCTTAGCTGAGAGCAAAACAGTCAAATGTTTGATATTAGTTTTGGAAGATAATGTTTTTTTCCTTGTAAATCATCTTTCTGGTATGTATTGTTAGTTATGTTTTCTGTTTTGGATATATTCTGTAGACAAATAGACTGTGTTCCTCTCAGTGGGATTCTGTGCTGGTGTCTGGATGAGTCTTTTAGGTGATCTCACATTAAGTACACTGATAGTATGCTCTTGGAATCTTCATCTGTTCCATATTTGAACCAGTTTTCTTGGTCTTACTTTCCAGAATTTTTTCTCTTATCTCATTTTCTTCCTTTTTACTGGTGCTGAAATGACCTATATGGAATGCAAGTGCCGTAAAAACCCTTTAAAAAGTTTAAACAAAACAAACATTTTACCGGTTACTCCTAACACTCGTAGTGTTATATTTTTATTATTGTTGCCATTACTGAACTCATGGTTCACAGATTGTGCCTTGACATCGGGGATCTGCAGTCCATGCCTGGCTGTGTTCTCTGCATTGAGGCCTGAATTACAATAACATAGAAATGGAGCCATTATCTATTCCTTATCCATGTTGTGATCATTATAAACAAACACATATGACATATGCCTTCTTGTTCTCGAATGAACACAGTTTTATAGAATGATGAAATAATGTTGGTTTATTATAACGCCAAGGTCTGTTTTCAATTATGCTTGTTGGTTGGTGTTTGACAAATGCAAAAACTGGGTGAGGATCCTGACCTCCCATAGTGGGGCAGGAGATCACATTATGTCTTCTATCCCCATGTATCTGTTTTCCAAGTTGCATTCTGCCTTGGAATGGGATTACTTTGTTTTGTCCTGGCTCTGGCCGGAGTCCTTGACTAGGAGGGAAACAATCATATGTATAGTTTTAGTTTTTGGGAGATGATATTCTTTTCTTTGTAAATCATCTCTCTGTTGTGTACTATTGCATTTATTATTTTGTTATAATTATATGATAATATATATTTTATATATAGCTTATATATATATTTCTATCGGTTTCTAAACATTTGAGTGTATTCCTCTTACTGAGGACCAGTGTTTGTGTCTGGATGAGACTTTTAGGTGATCTCAGACTAAGTACACTGATAGTGTGCTCTTGGCTACATCTGTTCCTTATGTCGACCCTTCCCCCTTATCTTACTTTTTCTTGTGTGCTTCGAAATTGTAAATCTAGAATCTTTGACTATCTCATTTTCGTCCTTTTTATTGACGCTGAAATGACCTAAATGTGTCGCAAGCGCCGTAAAACTTTAAAATACAAATATTAAAAGTTTAAAATCAAATCCAAAAACAAACAATAAATATAGAAAATTTCTTTTTTAAATTTAATTTTTATTTTCGTGTCGTTAATAAAAATTGGTTAATGTATGTTTGTTAAGGAATAATGGGTTTCAAGTGATACACTATTATAAAAACCTGTTTCATAATACATGACTTTCCAGTAGAAACCTATTTCTCTTTCTGAGAATGGACATAATTTATAGTGATACAGAGCCATAAGCGATCACTATCCCACATCACACAACTGTTGTGTCTATCTTCATTGTTTAAACGCATCAGTATGAATTGGATCGGGTGTGTTACTGGATTGGATTGGGTGTGTTACTGCAGTGATGATGAAATTTGCTGATTTTATTTGTTTAATCGTTTTATAAATATGCTTATTTTTAAAGATATATTCAGGATGGTAGCGTGTTGTTGACATTCGTGGTTGCTGGGTGGCGTTCCTGACCTCCCATAGTGGGCAGGGAGGCACTTACTGAGTCTTCTATCCCCCTATATCTGTTTTCCAACTTGCTTTCTGTCTTTGTCTTGGAATGAGATTACTTGGTTTTGTCCTGGTCCTGGCCCGATGCTCTGGCTGAGAGGGAAACAGTCAAATGTATAGTTAGATTTTTGGGAGATGATATGTTTTTCCTTGTAAATTATCCCTTTGTTATGCACTGTATTATGTTTTATTTATATTATATATGATTTGTAAAACATTTGAGTATTCCTTTTCGTGGGGACCTGTGCTTGTGTCTGGATGAGACTTTTAGTGATCTCAAACTAAGTACTTTGATATTGTGCTCTTGGAATCTACACCTGTTTCTTATTTGAACCAATACCCCTTTGTCTTACCTTGTCTTGGGTGCTTTGATTGTAATTCTAGAACTTTTTACTATCCCATTTTCTTCCTTTTTACTGTCGCTGATATCGTAAAACCCTTAAAATTGGTGAGTTGATATTTTTTTATGAAGATGAAAGTATTTGTTGTTTAAAGGCAACAGTTAAGGGGAAGCCAGATGGATATGTGTATCCTTTTTTTATGATTTAAGGGTGATGCCATTTGATAAAGAGAGTCTTTGCACCAAATATTTTCATGTTTTGTCTTTAAGAGAAGAAAAAATGTCAAGCTTTTAAAAAAAAAGTTTATCAAAGGGCATCACTGATTAAGATATTAAGGAGCAGGCACCCGTATTAGATAAAGATCTGAGCAAGTGTGTATGAAAGGTGCCAGACAAAGCAAGAAAGAAAAAAAAAGCCATACCAAAAAGTCTGATTTTTTGGGGTAGTTTTTTTCCTTGTTTTTCTTTCTTGCTTTGTCTGGCACCTTTCATACACACTTGTTCAGATCTTTATCCCTGATTATACATGACAAACAGCTCATGACCGAACATTTGCTGTGTGTTAATCATAATGGTTTTTATTTTCCATCAAGAAAACTTCTTCACGATTACATTGTATGATATATAAAGACATTTTGTAAACCCCTAAGACTAAGAGTCACATCCTCGCCCTCCTCACCCCTCTGATTTTTATACAACCACAAACAGGCCATTTATTTTATATATATATTCACTTTTGCCATCTTCATTATGTACTTAGTTACTTTTATTTTCCAATTTTATTTATTTTCCTGCATTCCTAAACACAACTTTTTAAATAATCATTTTCGTTCCATAAATAATTCTCTCGAATCCATATTCTAATTCTTATAATGATTCTAATGATTCTTTTTTTATAATTTATACACTTGTTCATGGTTTCCTTTCATTATTTGCTTTGGGACATACAACAAAGTTTAGAGGAAACCAAAGAGTAATAAGGAGAAAATTTGGAACATTCGAATGAGTTCGAGGAAACCCGTATTCGTGTGTACTTACAATCTGTATCATTGAGAGAAGATATGTATACCAATATTATAATTTTTTGGTTATTTTTCAAGCTAGATGTATGTCTATTTTTTATGGTAATAATGCTCCTCTAGAGCCGTCAATCCCAGGGAGCTGGAGGTACTGTAGCATGAAGCAGACAATAGCAATTTCTTGCTCTCCTTTGGATAGGACACTATTCTATCGCACAGTTCTTTCAGCTAGATCTGACAGACTCAGATACAGGGTGGGGTTCCTACCTCCCATTGTGGGCAGGGAGGTACTTACTGTGTCTTCTATCCCCTTATATCTGTTTTCCAACATGCTTTCTGTCTTTGTCTTGGAATGAGGTTACTTGGTTTTGTCCTGGTTGGAGTCTTGGCTGGGAGCGAAACAGTCAAATGCATAGTTATCGTGATGATATTTTTTTTCCTTGTAAATCATCTCTCTAATATTTATTATTATATTTGTTATTTTGCATGTATAATGTAAGCATTTGAGTGTATTCCTCTCTGTTGGATTTTGTGCCTGTGTCAGGATGAGACTTATAGGTGATCTCAAACTAAGTACAGTGGTGGTATGCTCTTGGAATCTACATCTGATACCTATTTGTTCCCAGTTCCCCTATGTCTTACTTTTTCTTGGGTGCTTTAATTGTAATTCTAGAACTTTTTACCATCCCATTTTCTTCCTTTTTACTGGCGCTGATATAACCTAAATGTGTTGCAAGCGCCGTAAAACCCTCAAAAACAAAAACATACATATTTTTAGTTATCTCCTTATTTGGAAGGAAAGATCTAGTGTTCGCTGTGACTTTAAACCGAGGGGTTTAAGGAAGTGAACTGGTCAAATAAAAGATGTCACTTTTGATCGATCTGCGTGGGGTTCCTGACCTCCCATAGTAGGCAGGGAGGCACTGACTGTTTCTATTCCCTATATTATCTGTTTTCCAACTCGGCTTTCTGTCTTTGTCATGGCCTTGGTCGGATAGCCTGGATAAGAGGGAAAACAGTCAAATGTATAGTTAGTTTTGAGAGATGATATATTTTCCCTGTAAATCATCTCTCTGTTATGTATTGTTATATTTGTTATTTGAATGTATAATGTAAACATGAGTGTATTCCTCTTAGTGGGACTTTGTGCTGGTGTCTGGGTGAGACTTTTAGGTGATCTCAAACTAAGTACACTTAGTGTGCTCTTGGAATCTACATCTCTGGTTGTGGTTCCTACCTCCCATAGTGGGCAGGGAGGTACTTGCTGTGTCTTCTATCCCACTTAATCTGTTTTCCAATTGCTTTATGTCTTTGTCTTGGAGTGAGATTGCTTGGTTTTGTCCTGATCTTGGCCGGAGTCTTTGGCTGGGAGGGAAACAGTCGAATGTATAGTTATAGTTTTGGGAGATGATATTTTTATCCTTGTAAATCATCTCTCTGTTATGTACTGTTGTTCTTTTCATTGTTAACATATGATTTGTAAACATTTGAGTGTATTCCTCAATAATGAGAGTGTACATCTGTTTCCTATTTGAACCAATCCCCCTTTGTCTTCCCTTTTATTGGGTGCTTTAATAGTAATTCTAGAACTTATTACTATCCCATTTTATTCCTTTTTACTGGCGCTGATATGACCTTATGTGTTGCGAGCGCCGTAAAACCCTAAGAATCTACATCTGTTCCTTATTCGAGCCATTTCCCTTTGTCTTACTTGTTTCTCAAATCCTTTTAATTGTACAACAAGAATGTTTTTACTATCCAATTTTCTTCCTTTTTACTGGCGCTGATATGACCTAAATGCGTTGCAAGCGCCGTAGAACCCTTAATACAAACAAAGCAATTTCTCTGTTATGCACTCAGAGCTGCCAACCTACTGCAAAAAATGCGGAATTGTACGCATTTTCAGTGATTGTACGCTTGTACACATTTCCCCCAAGATTGTACCCATTTTTAGTGTGCAGAGTCACTTCAGTTTTCTTTAGTTGTTATTCATATTATTACTAGCCTATTGAGAAACCTTGGTGACCAAGTGGATATTCATATATTTTTTGACCAATTATGATCTTCATGCTGGGAGGTAGTATCCTGAAAGGATTGGATTATAGTCTTGGGAACATCATTGTTGCTGTTATTGAGCTTGTGTGGTGTGACTTTATGTAATTATACCTTCCTCTTACTTTCACAATGGTTAGTTTCCATCGATTTCAGAATTGTACCCATTTTTATGAAATCTCCCCCATTTTGAGGTCCCATTGTACACATTCTCATCAGATGGGGTTGGCAGCTCTGTGCACTGTCCAAGGAGGGCTTTAGAGTATAGCTGTTCTTGGTACTGTCATATTTTTTTCTTTTCAATATATAATGGTTTAAACATTTGATTTCTCTTAGTGGAATCCTGTGATTATGTCTGGTAGAGACATGTAGGTGATCTCAAACTTATTGAAAATGAAACTTAATGCAAGACTATATATCTAATTTAAACGATTTTGAAAAGCTAATTAACCCTTGTGAAGGTGAATTGCTGACTTTTAAAATTAACTTACAGTATAGCAGCTACAATTTTGCCTCCAATAAATTACGAATTTTTTTGATTTTTAATTAAGCAGGTCTGGCCTGTGTTTGCACCCCCTCTTCCCTCCCCCAACCCCTCTTCACTTTTTCCTGGGTTTTCCGCCATCATATTTTCCGTGGTTACTTTCCCGCCTTGATGTCATACTGTACAATCTGTTGCACGGAGGACTATTGTGGTTGTCTGATTTCTGACTGACATGATCATGTAATCGTGTACTTTAAAAAAAAAAAAAAATTTCCATTGAAACTTGAAATTCTAACACTTTTCCATTAGTATTGAAGAAGTATCATTATTTTCCATTGTATACAAGGATTTTTATTTTTCATGGAAGTTAAAAACATTGTTTGTCTAGGTAATGTTTTTTATTATATTATTGACCCTCTAATCACTATATTTGTAATGATAGCTCAGTAGAGTGCTCGTTTCAAAGGGATCGAGACTGGTCCCGGGTGAATTTGGGTTTTTTTTTTTCTGACGTTCATAGGCCGACATGTACATATATACAGGTCTGACATCCGAACGCAGTGATGGGCCTAGTTTAACATTGTTGTAATAAACAATTTGTTGCGTCATTTTGTCAAAATTTTCATTACAACAATAGGCCCAGAAGGAATTGGCTTATCAGACCTGCAAATAAGTGCATGTTGCCATAGACATATATAGGCTCGTGGAATCTTCTGTTCCTTCCAGTCCCTTTTTTCTTGCATTACCTTTCGGTCTTCTTTATCAGCTTCCTTTTTTTCTCTCCTTCCAGTCCCTTTTTTCTTGCATTACCTTTCGTTCTCTTATCTTCAAATCTACAACTCTTCTTTATCAGCTTCCTTTTTTTTTTTTTTGGGTTAAATGTGGCTAAAATGACCTTATAGTGTCGCAAACGCATTAACATCTCTAAAAGAAAAAATTTGATGATAAGTAAGTGGAAGAATCGTGCACCCCAACTAACTCTTTGTAGCGTTTTTTTTTTTTTTTTTTTTTTTTTTTCCGATACAGTGTCCATTGTGTTGAAAGCATTGGTCGCCATTTTGAAGAAATCTGTACTGTAATCAAGGGACTGAACCGTGTAAAATGTCAAAAATTAACTCCCTTAGTCCTTACCGCATACTCTATATAGTGTCTTGTAACCTAGAGATAGTTGACCTGTTTTTAATTCCCATCCACCAGCTGTGATTTTAACAGGGTCAAATGTCATAACATTAACGATGCATCCTTTGATAACGTGAATTCTATTTTAGCTTGTGCATTAATCCATTGTTAAATGATATTGTGTATATACATGTTGGTCAGATTTACCATAACTGAATTATTATTTATGACAAAATATAAATAAAAAACTCTGAAGGCCCGTCAAGTTCTTTTTTTTTTTTTTTGGATCGGTTCTTTTAACTTTATTGAGAGTGGTCAAATGTCCATTTTTTTTTTCACACCTCAGCAGCTTTTCTCGTCTCCAAATAGAGGGTGGTTGGATGGGAGCATCACCCTTGAATCATATACCTATGATGTTCGCATGGGTGTACGATCCGATAGTGATGTCGTTTCTTCTTCTCTTTACTAGCCTATCCTGCTTCTTTGGTTTGTGATTGTATTTTTGACAGGGGATATTTTTTTTTCTGTAAATCTTCTGTCTGTTTGTTCTTGATTATTTATAATTTAGCTTATGATATCTTTAGGTTATGATTTTGATTTACATTTGTACTATTTTTGTTAGATTGCTTGTTTTTTTTTGTTTCAGTGGTCTCTCATATAACCTCAATTGTGTTGGAAGAGACCTAAAGCAACAAACAAACAACTCGTCTCCAAATAGAAGACCACTCTGGGGTTCCTGGCATCCCATAGTAGGCGGGGAGGCATTTACTGTGTCTTCTATCCCCCCTATATATCTGTTTTCCAACATGCTTTC
Organism: Berghia stephanieae; assembly: GCF_034508935.2. Taxonomy (NCBI): domain Eukaryota; kingdom Metazoa; phylum Mollusca; class Gastropoda; order Nudibranchia; family Aeolidiidae; genus Berghia; species Berghia stephanieae. The sequence continues at coordinate 105,424,143 of NC_088360.1, forward strand.
TGTCTTTGTCTTGGAATGAGATTGCTTGGTCTTTTTCCTGGCCTAAGTCCTTGGCTGGTAAGTATGAAACAATCTAATGTATAGGTGATCTCAAACTATGAACAATGATTGTATCCTCTTTTCCTATTTGTACCATCACCTTTGTCTTTCTTTTGTTGTGTGCTTTTAATTGTAAATCTATATTTTTTTTTTTACTATCCCATTTCTTCTTATTTACTGGCACTGAAATGACCGGGTGGTTGGATGGGAGCATCACCCTTGAATCATATACCTATGATGTTCGCATGGGTGTACGATCCGATAGTGATGTCGTTTCTTCTTCTCTTTACTTGCATATCCTGCTTCTTTGGTTTGTGATTGTATTTTTGACAGGGGATATTTTTTTTTCTGTAAATCTTCTGCCTGTTTGTTCTTGGTTATTTATAGTTAAGCTTATGATATCTTTAGGTTATGATTTTGATTTACATTTGTACTATTTTTGTTAGATTGCTTGTTTTTTTGTTTCAGCGGTCTCTCATATAACCTCAATTGTGTTGGAAGAGACCTAAAGCAACAAACAAACAAAAGGCACTGAAATGACCTAAATATGTCGCAAACGCCTTAAAAACAAACAAGAACAAACAAGCCCACTGAAGGTGCCTCTCCTCAAGACAAAAATAAATATTATTGGAATTGATGCAACAAAGGACCATAACACTTGAAAAGGAAAGGAAAAGGAAGAGTTCAGAAAGTTTTTAAGTGTTTTACAGCGCTTACGACCCAGCTATCGCATTTCAGCGCCAGGGAAAAGGAGGAAAGTTGGAGAGTAAAATAAAATCAACAAGTAGATTTAGTTAAAGAAAAGTAAGACAAAGGGTTTTAAATAGCACGCTTTGTGCATAGTTTGAGATCACCTACATGTCTCTACCAGACATAATCACAGGATTCCACTAAGAGAAATCAAATGTTTACAAACCATTATATATTGAAAAGAAAAAATATGACAGTGCATAACAGAGAAATTGTTTTGTTTGTTTTGAAGGGTTTTTGTTTGTTTTTTTTTGTTTGTTGCTTTATGTCTCTTCCAACACAATTGAGGTTATATGAGAGACCGCTGAAACAAAAAAACAAGCAATCTAACAAAAATAGTACAAATGTAAATCAAAATCATAACCTAAAGATATCATAAGCTAAATTATAAATAACCAAGAACAAACAGGCAGAAGATTTACAGAAAAAAAATATCCCCTTTCAAAATACAATCACAAACCAAAGAAGCAGGATAGGCTAGTAAAGAGAAGAAGAAACGACATCACTATCGGATCGTACACCCATGCGAACATCATAGGTATATGATTCAAGGGTGATGCTCCCATCCAACCACCCGCTTTGAAGGGTTTTACGGCGCTTGCAACACATTAAAGTCATATCAACGCCAGTAAAAAGGAAATAGGATGGTCAACAGTTCTAGAATTACAATTAAAGCACTCAAGAAAAAGTAAGACTAAGGGGAATTGGTTCAAATAGGAAACGTGGATTCAAAGAGCGCTCTATCATTGTACGTAGTTTGAGATCGCCTAAATGTCTCATCCAGACACCAGCACAGGATCCCACTAAGAGAAATACACTCAAATGTCTACAGAATACATAACTAGCAATAACATAACAGAGAGATTATTTACTAGGAAAAAAATATCTCTCCCAAAACTGTAACTATACATTTGACTGTTTTCTTCCCAGTCGAGGGCTGTGAGAAAACTAAGTAATCTCATTCCAAGACAAAGACAGAAAGCAACTCGAAAAACAGATATAATGGGATAAAAGAAACAGAGTGACCTCCTGCCCACCATGGGAGGTCAAAAGATCCCGCCCAGCATAACAGAAATGATTTACAAAGAAAAAATATAATCTCCCTAAACTATAACTATACAGTTGGCTGTTTCCCTCTCAGCCAAGGACTCCGGAAAAGGTCAGGACAAAACCAAATACGGTAATCCAATCCAAAACAAGACAGAAAGCAAACCCAGGAGACAGAAATAGGAAGATAGAAGACATAGCAAGATAAGTGACCTCGTGCCCACTCATGGGAGGTCAAAAATCCCGGCCAGTCTTAAGTCAGTAGCATACTGTGGTCTTGTGGTATGGCACTCGCTTTCGGATCGAAAGGTCCTGGGTTCGAGCCCCGCTCGGCGCATAGTGAAGTCCTTGGAAAAGGCTCTTTACTCACATTCTCTCACCGTACTAAGGTTAAAATGAGTACCTGGCCGTTAACAGCATTGTCTCTCTCCGAAAGATGTAATATCGCCTAACAGGTGTCATGTCCCGTCTATAGCACGAAACGGACAGTAGCAATTGCTTGCTACCCTTTGGATAGGATGCTGGTCATTGCTGTCAAAAAAAAAAATCTAGACTTCATCCGGGATCAATCTTGGTCCTTTTGGGTTTGAGGCAAGTGCTCTACCAACTGACTACCTATAAATTCTTAAAGATCATTTGACTGTTTCCCTCCCAGTCCCAGGACAAAGCCGAGTAAAGACAAAGACAGAAAGCAAGTTGGGAAACGTATGATATAGGGGGGTTGAAGACACAGTAAGTGGCTCCCTGCCCACAATGGGAGGTCAGGAACCCCACCCAAAAATAAAATAAAATTCCATTTATTCATCCCATAGGGGAAATTTGTCTCTAGGGTCTATTCTAAGGGAGGACTGGAATAACCCAGGCATCAGCCGTAAATTGAGCTAGGGCGAGGTGACTTGCTCAATGGCCACACAGCGCAGCGGCGGGAGATCCAACTCGGTACCTTTCGGGTATGATGCAAAGAGCGTACCGCTGAACCAGAGCCACGCTGCCCCTATGACTAAATTAGCAGCATTAGACAATAGAGGAAGAAATGACAGATGGGAGTAAACACAGAAAAGCTAGAGCAATCCTGTCCCATATAGGCTAATATTTCTCATTATGATATCAGGGGACAGTGTGGCTCAGCGGTACGGTCTTCGATTCGTACCCAAAAAGTACCGAGTTCGATCATCCGTCCCTGACCGACAACAACACGTATCATGTAGGACAAGACATGACGCCTGTTAGGCGATTTTACAATTTTTCCGACAAAGCCAACGCTGTTAACGGCCAGGTCCTCATTTTACACCCGAGTACGGTGAGAGAATGTGAGTAAAGAGTCTTTCCAAGGACTTGTTTTTGTTTTTAAGGGTTTTACGGTGCTTGCAACACATTAAGGTCATATCAGCGCCAGTAAAAGGAAGAAAATGGGATAGTAAAAAGTTCTAGAATTACAATAAAGCATCCAAGAAAAGGGAAGACAAAGGGGAATTGGTTCAAATAAGAAACAGGTGTAGATTCCAAAAGCACTCCATCAAAGTACTTAGTTTGAGATCACTAAAAGTCTCATCCAGACACAAGCACAGGTCTCCGCTAAGAGGAACACACTCAAATGTTTTACAAATCATATATAATATAAAGAAAGCATAATACAGTGCATAACAGAGAGATGATTTACAATGAAAAAAAATCATCTCCCAAAACTAACTATACATTCGACTGCTTCCCTCTCAGTCAAAGACTCCGGCCAAGGTCAGGACAAAACCAAGCAATCTCACCCCAAGACAGAGACAGAAAGCAATTGGAAAACAGATAAAGGGGGATAGAAGACACAGCAAGTACCTCCCTGCCCACTATGGGAGGTAGGAACCCCACCCAGTTTCCAAGGACTCAACTATGCATCGAGCGAGGCTCGAACCCAGGACCTTCCGATCCGAAAGCGAGTGTTGTACCACTTGACCACGTAGCCGCACAAGATATGGGGCATGAGGTTGCTGAGTAGTTAACGCATTGCACTGCAATCTACTCTGTCCCACTGATAATGGATAACGTCAACCAATCTTTCTGGTTCGCCCATGTTGGGTGGCTCTAACAATACAGGATTCCACTGTATATGCCGTGTGGCTCTTAGGGATCTTGTGGTATGACAATAGCTTTTGGATTGGAAGTTCCTGGGTTTGAGCCTCACTCGGGCATAGTTGAGTTTTTAAAAGTTTTTTTAAGGGTTTTACGGAGCTAGCAACACATTTAGGTCATATCAGCGCCAGTAAAAAGGAAGAAAATGGGATAGTAAAAAGTTCTATAATTAGAATTAAAGTACCCTTTCTTTTTTTATATACGAATAGTTAATGTGTAATAACGATAAAATAGTCCATCACAATCAAATGGACGACTACCTGGCACAACTTCACTTCTTTGACATCAAGAGTGGGTACTGATTAACAGGGTCACAGAAGACAATGATAAATACAAAAAGTCAATTCCATGGGGTTTTAAAAAAAAAAGAAAAGAAATGGTTACTTTATTTAAAATTGATACGTGTACCTTGCACCTTTTCATTCAGTGATACAAGTTATTTTAAGAGTAGAACTTACAGTGTATTTGCGTTAGAAGTAGGTCTAAACGTTGGCAATGAATGTAAGATAAATAATCCATTCGGGTCAAACTGAAAACATTTATACCTCTAAAACTCCCATTCACGTAATCCAAAAAAAAAAAAGAAAAAAAAAGTGAAGTACAACTATGCACTCAGCAGAACTTTGAATGCACTCAGCAGAACTTTGAATACACTCATCAGAACTTTGAATGCACTCAGCAGCACTTTGAATGCACTCAGCAGCACTTTGAATGCACTAAGCAGAACTTTGAATGCACTCAGCAGAACTTTGAATGCACTCAGCAGAACTTTGAATACACTCAGCAGAACTTTGAATACACTCAGCAGAACTTGGAATACACTCAGCAGAACTTGGAATGCACTCAGCAGAACTTGGAATGCACTCAGCAGAACTTGGAATGCACTCAGCAGAACTTTGAATGGACTAAATAAAACCTTGAAAGGACCCAGCAGAACTTTGAAAACATTTTTCTTCTGGGAGAAAAGGCCAATAAAACTTAAGGCATCAGTCGCAAAGCAGCACTGCAAAATGAGCAATAAGAGCTAAATTTCTTATTCCAAAAAGCTTAAAAAAAAAAAAAAAAAGAACTGCTGTTTAGCTATATTTCAATTGTATTGTTTTTGTATTATGTGTGTATGTATGTGTTTCACCTTCAGTATAGATTTGAAGAGAGTTATACATGTGATAATCCAACCTGTATAAACAAAATAATATGATATAGACCAAGCCTGAGGAGCGTTCAAGACGGGTTGTGGAGAAAATGCATTAGAAAAATATTGACGTCATTTCCTTATTATTAATAGCAGCAATTCAATTTCAGCGACTGAGAGTTTGTTTTTGTTTTTAATGGTTTTACGGCGCTTGCAACACATTAAGGTCATAATATGAGCGCCAGTAAAAAGGAAGAATATGGAATAGTAGAAAAATCCAGAATTACAATTAGCATCCAAGAATAGGTAAGACAAAGGGGAATTGGTTCAAATAGGGAACAGGTGTAGATTCCAAGAGCACACTATCAGTGTACTTAGTTTGAGATCACCTAAAATTGTCTCATCCCGACACAAGCACGGGTCTCAACTAAGAGGGACACATTCAAATGTTTACAAATCATAATATATAATATTTAAACAAAACATAATACAGTCCATAACAGAGAGATGATTTACAAGGGGAAAAAATATCATCTCCACAAAACTAACTAACAATACATTTGACTTTTTCTCTCTCAGTCAGGCTATCAAGTCAGGACCAGGATAAAACACAGTTCAGTAATCTCATTCCAAGACAAAGACGGACAGCATGTTGGAAAACAGACATAGGGGGATAGAAGACACAGTAAGTGCCTCCCTGCCCGCTATGGGAGGTCAGGAACCCCACCCAGCCACTGAGAGTAAAGTAATCATCAACCTTGTTTGTTTTTGTTTTTAAGGGTTTTACGGCGCTTGCAACACATTTAGGTTATATCAGCGCCAGTAAAAAGGAAGAAAATTGGATAGTAAAAAGTTCTAGAATTACAATTAAAGCATCCAAGAAAAAGTAAGAAATTTGTTTGTTGCTTTAGGTCTCTTCCAACACAATTGAGGTTATATGAGAGACCGCTGAAACAAAAAAACAAGCAATCTAACAAATGTAAATCAAAATCATAACCTAAAGATATCATAAGCTAAATTATAAACAACCAAGAACAAACAGGCAGAAGATTTACAGAAAAAAAATATCCCCTGTCAAAAATACAGTCACAAACCAAAGAAGCAGGATAGGCTAGTAAAGAGAAGAAGAAACGACATCACTATCGGATCGTACACCCATGCGAACATCATAGGTATATGATTCAAGGGTGATGCTCCCATCCAACCACCCGCAAAAGTAAGAAAGGGGAACTGGGAACAAATAGGGATCAGATGTAGATTCCAAGAGCATACCACCAATGTACTTAGATTGAGATCACCAATAAGTCTCATCTGGGCACAAGCATGGCCCCCACTAAGAGGAATACACTCAAATGCTTACATTATAAATTATAACAAATATAATAATACATCACAGAGAGATGATTTACAAGGAAAAAAATATCATCTCCCAAAACAATATACATTTGACTGTTTCCCTCCCAGGCAGGACCAGGACAAAACCAAGACAAAGACAGAATGCAAGTTGGAAAACAGATATACGGGGATAGAAGACACAATAAGTACCTCCCTGCCCACTATGGGAGGTAGGAACCCCACCCAGAATTATCAACCTAATATATCAATAGGAAGGACACGTTCAGAAAATGACACGATAGTCATACAATACATATTTTTAAAAATATATCATTGTAAAATTTTACAAAACAAAGCAAAAGAAAGCAACAATATTTTTAAAATATCAAAATGTATCCATTACCAAGAGCCCTGCACCGGTTGAAAAAAAAGAGAATATGAAAGCCCATTAACAATAATAATAATAATAATAATAATAAAAATAGTAAAAATAATAATAACAATAACAATAATAATAATAATAATAATAATAATAATAATAATAATAATAAAAATAGTAAAAATAATAATAACAATAACAACAATAATGATAATGATAATAATAATAATATTATAATAATAATAATAATAATAATAATAATAATAATAATAATAATAATAATAATAATAATAATAATAATAATAACAATCATAATAATTATAATTATCAGAACAATAATATGTTTTAAAGACAACTTTCATTATCTGTAACCGTAACAAATATGTATAAGAAAAATACTTTTCCCAATTAGACTTATTTCATATTATTATTAGAACCTCTATATAGTACGTAAAGCAACAATACTGCTGTCATGTGGTATAAGGACGTAAGCACCAATGTAAACAACATATGAGCTATTTATATCTTGGGAATCCCCATTTCACGGTCCACAATACTATCTGGGTCATGTAGCAATGTGCAATATATAACACTATCTGAATACAGTTCGAAATTGAACCATAAAACAAATCCTTCAAATTTCAAACATATTTCCGACCATAACTCAAAACTGACCCCGTGGTGCTCATGTCCTTTTACCTTTATCATAAGATGGCAGAAGAATACATGGTAACATGTTTGTGGGTACAAAAAAAAAGGCAACTCTCAAAAATGATATTAAGTTGGAAGTTTTGTAGATTGGAATACAACCGACGCATAATTATTTACAGGTCTGATCACCAAACTTATGGTCTCATTGTTGTGATGCATTTATTACAACAATGTTGAAACAGTCCAAAAATCGTTTTCGGCAACCAGACCTGCTAATACGCGCATGTGGGTAACAACACAATAGAAGTTGAGTTTAAGAGTGTTGACTTTATGCAGATTCCACTGTATTGAATTGAGAATCAAGATCATGGCTGTCACAGCCTCTTGCTGAAAACATTAAGAAATCATTTTAGACCAGACCTGCATAGTACTACTAAAAACTTGTAGAAATACAAATTTTCGGCTCCAGCTACAGAACTGCATTTTGCCTCTTTGACTCAATAAGTCGTTTTGAAAAGGAGCGTTTAAGGCTTAGAATCTATATTCAGGACTTTGGAGTATTTTTTGGATCTTACTGAAGGCAAAATACTTATATCTAAAGCTATTCAAAGTGACTTTATATTTTTTTCCCTTGGAAACCACGAATATTTGAAATTTCAAGTAGGCAGATCCGTGTTAGACGAGGGATAAAATCAATTCCAATTTAATATTAAGGATTATATTATAATTTTTAGGTTATAAAACTTGTTAACGTAATATCATTTTGGGAAGATGAGTCACCATTACTATAAATAGATATGGAAGCGTTGTTCTCACACCGAAAGGCACGTTTTAAAAAACATAAACATTTGAAAGAAGAAAAAAAATGGAGCTACAGTCTGCGTCATAGAGTGAGAATTTCACCATTGTTAATCTATTTTCAGTGGGGAAAAAAGTAAATACATTTAATGTTATTTCACTAGAGTTCAGCACTCAGAAAGTGGTCGGTCTATGTGTATACATAAAAGTTCAATAAAGTCTTGCCTCCTGAATAGGATTCAATAGTCTGATGTCACGTCCGCCCAGCAATGAGCAGCTTGGTTCTAAACAAAGAAAACCGGTACTTTTTTTTATTCATGCTGGCCAAAACTTTTTCACATGTCATGTGATCAGAATATATGAAGTCAAAACATGATCAAATTTATAATGTTTTTCTCCTCTGGATACACTTTTATGCTCATCAGAGAAGTATTTCATAAGGGCATCCGCCATTGTTCGGATAGTTTAGAACCAGTTTCTAAGTTACTATGCGTCATTACGAGGGAAGTGACGTCACGACTGTTGAACCCTATTGGCAACCCTGGAAGACATTGCTTGCTTTTAGCCGCTTGATTTGAAAAAAAAAATCAGCCATACTGGTCTGCGAATGCTTGTCAGAATTTATCATATAAACTTTCTTCTTGGCTTTAGAAGTAATGATGAAAGCTAAATCATAACGGAATCAAAATGAGTAAAATGAACTGAGATTCGTTGAGCAATTCTACTTTCCCAAGCACAAGTGAAATTTTTTATGGAATAAAATTGGGAACTCATTATTCTGCCCAACTCTGAAAAAAAAACATGTATTTAAAATTTTGACCAGAAAACTCATCCTTCAAAAATTGATCGATTAAATTGACTCAACATCTTGGAACGGGTCTCACTTGAAGATTTTGTGAAGTCCCTGGTTTGACAGTTTTTTTTGCCAAAATGAGAGTCATTTTAATTGATCAATATTTGAAGGACGGGTTTTCTGGCCAAAGTTTTAAATACGTTTCTATTTTTTTTCTGTGTATGACAGAATTGGAATGTATAGATTTATGGTTTTTGGATGTTAAAATCTTTTTAAAATGAGAAATAATACTGTTAAAATATGTACGACTGTCGACCCGCAACAGATATCCACCCATGAGCCGGAGTTAGAGCTCATAACTCCTGATGAACTCTGAAATAGCGAAAAACAATAAGGCGTTGTTAATTAGTAGGCACTCCAATTTGACTACAACATTCTTTTCCTATCAGAAAAAGAAAGAAAAGAGCTGCATCAACAATAAGTTGAATTTTTAAATATACATTGAAATATTTATAATTATGGAATATGGAGAATTTTGAACTAAGCTTTTAAATTATATAAACAAATAAACAAAAAGTACTTTAAGTAGTGAATAAAAATCCACCAAATTTAGGATATATATATATATATATATATATATATATATAATATATTATATATAATAATATATATATATATATATATATATATATAATATATATAATATATATACATATATATACATATATATATATACATATATATACATATATATAATATATATATATATATATATATATATATATATACATATATATATATATATATATATAATATATATATTATATATATATATATATATATATATATATATATATATATATATATATATATATATATATATATATATATATATATATATATATATATATATATATATATTATTTTTTAAATATTTACCACAATGTTTGAGACAGTCTACATTAATGTTTCAGGCTTAATTTGGCATCGTGAGATGTACGGTACGTGTCCACATCGCCGGAAGTTCTTGTTAATTAACTACAAACCGGAAACACTTCAAGAAACAACAACAGTCAGCAAAACAACTCAGTCCTGACGATGGCAAATTAAGCCTGAAACATTAATGTAGACTGTCTCAAACATTGTGGTAAATATTTTAAAAATAATAATTCGCTCCATTACTACATGTCGAGCACTTTTCGTACCATATTTGTATCAAACACGATTCAATATATATATATATATATATATATATATATATATATATATATATATATATATATATATATATATTAACTCTGGATTTAAAATCGTGTGGATTTCAAGAAAACAAAATCAAATTGGAGGTCAACAAAGTACCAGAAAATGTCATGAGAAACATTGAGTTTGAGACCGCAAACAAAAATCACATTCACATGCGACCGGCTGCATAAACACAAAATTTTTTTAAAATCAAGTTTAGTCCATTCAAATTAGTTACAGACTTTGGCATTCAGAAGTAAAGTGTGGAGCAAGGATGTATATATATAAATAATGATGAGAAATAAAGGGTATAGAGATGTGCCAGATGAAAACAGAGAATACAAAAATCACATACAGTGTACTGAGGGCCATTTAGATCCCACATTTAGTTCTCTGACAATATATATATAATGTATATATCTTTTGACTGATAATAAATATGGTGTATAGAAAAGTACCAGATGAAAACAATAAAACTATCACAATATGAAATAAATAGTAGAATAAACAACACTTTTCAACTTAATTACATAAAAAGAAAAGAAGAAGATGATATGATGCACATTTAGACAATATTTAAAGATGAAAAACATTAACTTTTTATAAATGACAAGTCAAAAAAAAAAAAAAATAAATAAAAAAAATATGACCAATGACAAGTCAAAAAATACCCAAATCACCATAATATTGACCCATTATCTCATAGCAGTATCATGTTGTTATGAAACAGATTCCACCAAAAAGAAAAACAAAAAAAATTAAACTGAAAACTGTTCGAATTACAAAATAAGAGACTTCAGATGTTTCAGAAACTGCACCCGTTGTTCTCAATACAGTCTGATGAATCAAACAGTTCATTATTAGTGCAGTGGCATCCTGATAAATCCAACACACCGCTGGGCCAGAAATATTGGTAGACTTTAAGCAAGCAAGGTTGACTTTCAGAGTGTCTGAGACAACCTCTTTTAGAGCAAGCACTACTAATAGGCCAAGTGCCAGTGACTGGGGGAGTGCCGGGCAGGGTTCCCATCAGGCTCAGTCTGACCAGCACATATAATAATTTACACTGGTTTACACGAGGAAGCCCTTGGCTCAACCCAGCCTAAGCCCAAGCCCAGCCTCAGTCTGCTCTCACCCTAATTGTTACACTTCATCTTTTTTATTTATTAACTTATTTGTTTTCTTCAATAATTTTCGTCAGCTTTACACAGCTTAGCATCAACCAAGTTTCTTAGCAGTGAAAATTTTACCAAAAAAATATTAATATTAATCCATTCACGAATCGTACAAATAAAAACTCCATCACCTCCTCTCAATAAAATTTAGTATACATTTACTTTCTTAATGTACATAGGTTAGTATGACAAATTAAGTCATTTTGAAATAAACACTGCCTCCCGAAAATATCACATAAGTAGGGAAAAAAATAGCTCACTCCTTTAAACAAACTCACACTGAAATAAAAAATGAAAATATTTTGTATTTAACTCAAAGTGATTTGGGTCAGTATAGATGCCAACTGTCATGAAAATTATGAAATGAATTTTTTAGTGAAAAAATGGTACCATTACAAATAAAAGAAAGATGCCTGTTTACTTGTCTTTCGTCAAAGGTAAAGAGTATTTTCTATAGTGTTACGACACTGTGAACAATGTTTAATTTTACTCATGAAATATTGATTGCGCTGGATTACACATCATTTTATTTTTGGAAACTATATACACATTTTGTCCTCCTAATTTACACATTTCTCATTCTTGAACTCTCTCCTTACCGACCATTTTCATAATTTTTTCCAGAAACGCTATACTGAACCAACACAGAACGACTTTTTACACTCAAACTCATGAGAAATAAGTAAGTACTTTGTACTTACATACCAGATATCATATTTTTGTGTAGCTTAACAAGCTTCTATAAAATAGATTTTTCATACATTTTTTTATGTGCAAAACAAATCTGATCTTTTTAAAATGTTCATTGTATCATAACAAATGTGATGATTCTCCTGTAGTTGGTAAGAACAGGGTTAGCAAAGCTGCCAACCCCATCTGATGAGAATGAGTACAATGGGACCTCAAAATGGGGGAGATTTCATAAAAATGGGTACAATCCTGAAATCGACGGAAACTAACCATTGTGAAAGTAAGAGGAAGGTATAGTTACATAAAGTCACACCGCACAAGCTCAATTGCAGCAACAATGATGTTCCCAAGACTATAATCCAATCCTTTCAGAATTCTACCTCCCAGCATGAAGATCATAATTGGTCAAAAAATATATGAATATCCACTTGGTCACCAGGGTTTCTCAATAGGCTAGTAATAATATGAATTACAACTAAAGAAAACTGAAGTGACTCTGCACACTGAAAATGGTACAATCTTGGGGGAAATGTGTACAAGCGTACAATCGCTGAAAATGCGTACAATTCCGCATTTTTTGCAGTAGGTTGGCAGCTCTGGGTTAGGATTGGCAGCTCTAGATCAGGTATCAAACATGAAAAATAAACATGACAAATGAGGGCAGTCCAAATGCTTCAGATATAGCATCCAATCATTGGACACGAGCGAACATGGTCGTTGGGTAGATTAAATTAGTTCAAAGCGAATTATCAATTTAATAATTGAGTAGCTTAACTCTCTCCTAACCGATCCTTTTCAGCATTTTCCCAAAATGGCAGGCTTTCCCAGCCGAAAAAATTACTTTTTAAACTCAAACTAGGCACTCTACAAAACAACTTTATCAAACAAAGATCATTCTTCAAAGTGTGTGATGTGCAAAATAAATCTGAATAAGAAAAATGTATATTGTGTCATAAAAAAAAGAAGAAAAATTTGAAAAATGAAAACAAAAAGCAAAAACAAAAAAAAAAAGCAGACTACCAAAAACCCTAAAAAAAAGCATCTGAAGTTGATTTCTAACAATAAGTAATATAATATTTTAGGACATACTGATGGCACACATTCTGTCTATGCTTATTTATATGCTTGATACCCATTTAAAAAAAAAATATGCTCATAGAATTGTACTGTACATTTACGCTTTGAAAAAAAAAAATCAAATTAGGAATAGAACTGAAGTAGTACAGGAGAGAAGATGAAATACTATTTTTCGGAACACGAAGCAGTGCAGAACACAATTACGAAGACCAGCCAAGTTTTCAGTTTCAAAAAGAGGGGAAAAAATCTTCCACGGTCAAAGAGTAGCAAAAAATAAGAGACAAACCATCATGCACACATTTCAACATAAAATAAAAAATACATGTTTTAAAAAAAAAACAAAAAAACTAAAAATAGCAGTTTGACACAATGACACAGACAAAAACAAATACAAAGATAATGACAACATACATTTAGTTTGATACTATAAAATGTGAACTTACTATAAAACTATAATTTACACTATCGGTAAAAAAAATATACCATATCAAATTTCATAAAGAATCGGGGAAAATTTTATAAAAACGGAGAAAGCAGGAATGGAGAACGAGAAAGAAAATCAGTGAATTTCCTGTGCAATCCGGGAAGGTTGGCAGGACGGGTTAAGTTGGGGTTTATTTTTTTAGTGCACAGATAAGTTCAATAATGATAGAAAGGACATCAAAGATAGTGTAGTGCATGGATATGAGATATAGTGAAACCCTGAATTTAACATCAAATGAGAACAAAAAAAATCAATAAATTTCCAATTTTCGAGGCAACTCAAGGCTAGAAATAAACAACAAACGGATCAAATTTTTATATTTTGAATTGTCAACTCTGGAATGAATACAGACCTGCCAAATTGAAAACTTCAAATTTAGTAAATTTTATGTCAATTTTTAGTATTTTGACAAGGAAATTAGTAATTTCTGAAATTGTATACGAACAGCCACAAATTGACAATGATGATCACATTATATCGTCATGCTTATGCCCTGTAGAAATGCTTTATTTTGTTATTATCATCATCATCATTGCTGTTTTTATTATTATTATTGTTATTATTATTATTATCATCATCATCATCATTATTATTATTATTATTATTATTATTATTATTATTATTATTATTATTATTATTATTATTATTATTATTATTATCATTATTTAAGTATTACTGAGAATTAAAAATTCGTAATTTTCCATAATTGGCCATGAAATTTGTATAAAATTCGTAAAATTACGAAAAATTCGTAAGATTTGGCAGGTATGTGAATATCTCAGCAACAGAAAAGATTAGCAATGTGTCAATTTGGGGTTTGAATTCAAATAAACAATCTGTTCAGAACCAACTGAACAGGGGGCAGCGTGGCTTAGCAGTACAGTCTTTGTTTCGTGCCCAAAAGGTACTGAGTTCGATCACCCGCCGCTGCACTGTGTGACCTTGAGCAAGTCACCTCGCCTTAGCTCAATTTGTGGCACTCTACTGCGCTAACACCTGGGTTATTCCAGCCTTCCCTAGGAATAGACCCTAGAGACAAATTTTCCCATGAGAAGAATAAAAGGATTTTTTTTTCTTTTTAAACTGCCAAACGTTGAATAAGAGTTATCCGTATCGGCAATCCATATCACAAAATTTAATTTTGTTCTTACTTAGATTAAATTCACTTTTGCTTTTCATTAGATCCATTCAAAAGAATTAGCCACTTACAACGAATTGCTATATTTAGTCAAACTCAAATCAAAACCTTGACAGGTTTTAAACAAAAAAAATATTATTTATTTTTAACCAAGCAAACCATACAAAAAAAACTGAACATTTAGAAGAAAATCCCTGGAGTCTCTTAAATAAATAATTCTAGAATCCATTTTTTTTAAATTATCGCAATAATGATTCATAAAACTATCCATCGTTCGCATTCTAAAACAGATAAACAGTGTTTAAACAAAAAGATCAGGGAAACATAATGTCATGACATCAAAATTTTGCTTTTATAGTTATAAAAAAAAAACCTTATCAGTCTAACTATCATAAAAAAAATCTTATCAGTCTGAATATCATTTTTTTAAAAATACTTATCAGTCTAACTATCATAAAAAAGCCTTAGTCTAATAATCATAAATAAACCTTATCAGTCTAACCAACGAATTTCCAGCTAAAAAATTATTTTGCCTACTATTTGAACATTAAAATGAGGATTTTGTGCACAAAATCTGCTGCATCACAAGTTCAGGAAATATTCATGCGTAAAGAAAATGAAGGTGAAAGTAACTAGTGTCATGACAAAGTCATCACAAATGGCAAGGGAGAATTCAATGTCAAGGATAAACTAGAATCGGAAAATTCATACAATGAAATAGTGAGTTGCCATTCAAATTGGGTTTCCAAATTTGACATTCATCAAAATATCAAAGTTAAACATTAAAACAAACAACAAACAAAACAAAAACAATAAACAGTAAATCTTAAATAGGAAAAATCATTTCATGCACAATGATTTGACATTTAAAGCGTCTTTTCAATCTTATGAGCAGGAGAGATGGGAGACAATACCAAAAAGTAAAAACAGAAGTCAATATCTTTGATTCCTACTTTTTACGACATCCTTGATTTTCTGGCTGCAAGTGGAGTAAATTAGAGACAAACAATCTGAAAATACGACTAAAATCGTCAATGAGATCAAAGTCGAGACTGTTCCAATTGTCCTTCAATGTGTGCCAGACCTTGGGAAAAGGGGTGGATATCAGATGGACTACTGGAACACCTGAGGAAACAGAAAAAAGGTCAAAAAATATGAAAGTCTATTGAATAAATGAATTGAATTGAATAAATATTCTAAGTAAGAAAAATACATACATACATCATTTATATACAAAAACAACAAAAATGTATAAAACAATTTTTTAAAAATAATTTATATCTCATAATGTAATTGTCAAATTGGATTTTTAGTAACAATAAGATTCCAAACCCACTGGACAATTCGTCACTAAAACTTTGCGCGGTGTTTAAAATTGACACAAAGGTGGTTTGGGTGAACTATGAGATTGATTAGACATCGTAATCATTTTATCGAAAAATCTTTTTTTTTTTTTCATCAAATCCCATCGAAAACAGACACCATCCTTTTTAGCACATGGGTTGTCTGTCAACCTTCTGGTTAGCGAGTATAACAATGATATTGGAGTACTTGCATTGATTCGATACCAGTTAGTAGTTCCTCTCATTATTTTGAATACAATCAATTTCTTAAAATTTATATTAACCATTTTCTGCTCTTAACATTGGGAAAGAATTCGAGGATAAGTGAGTGAAATATACAAGATATTAATGCAGAAAATATCTCTCCATGCAAAAAATAAAAGGCCCAGTAGAGTTCTCTTATGAAGTCGAAAAATATATTGTCAATTAAGATGATAGAAATTGAGTCAAAATTTTATCCAACGCTTCAATCATAAATTTTGAGTTGATCAACTTATCACCAAGTTCATTGAATGAGCACCGTTCATTTAATTTAATATCATTAATTTAAAACACTTTGGGTTCTTAGATCTGGTGGAAAGTATTTTGCAATAGACAAGCGCCACATCCAAAGGGTAGCAAGCAATTGCTATTGTCCGTTTGACGCAATAGAACTGGGATAAACTCCGGCTCCATGGGCCCAATGGCTCTGAAGGACTTTTGCCTGTAAATAGTTAATATTGCAAAAACCTTTCAGCCCCACTCATAATTCCAATCCAAAAGTCAATTCATATTGAATGACAATCAAGCCAATATTATTATTAGTAGTCCGTCAGAGCCATTGGGCCCATGGAGCCGAAGTTTATCCCGGTTTCCATAGCTACTCTATCGCAAAGTACTTTCCGCCAAACTTAACAGGCTCAGCTACCCATTCACTTCTGGGTGGACAGGGGGGTCAGAAAAAATCTCGACTGCATCCGGGATCGACCTTGGTCCCTTTGCGTGTGAAGCGAGTGCTCTAACAACCTCCAATCAACCCAAAATAAACAACACATATTTAAAATTTTGGCCAGAAAACTCATCCTTCACATATCGATCCAGTTAAAATGACCCACATCATGACAAATACTCTCAAACCTGGGATTTTAATTTTTAAAAATAGTTTTGACCAGAAGAGGATCTTTTTAATCAATCGATATTTGAAGGATGAGTTTTCTGGCCAAAATTTTTAATACATGTTTTTTTATTCAGAGGACAACAGTATGCCCATATCTGATAGGAGATAATTCCTTACCTTTTTCCATGAAAGGTTTGTGATCATCTTCAACTCTCCCTCCTGCCTGGAATTCACTAAAAATGGTTCTGGGGTTCTGGCGTTTCAAGTAGCCTTTATCTTTTAAATATTTTTCTATGAAATAAAATAACAAATAAATGCATAAATAAATAAATATATAAATATCATCCCAGTTTTTCCCAACTTTCTATTCCATCTCTTCTCCACAAATGTCCCAGAAACCGTTACTGCCTCTTTTTGATGGTATCGATCAATATTCTTCCTTTTCTCACCTTTGCCAGCACTTCCTCATTTGTATACCTGTCTGTCCTACATTCTTCTATACATCCACATCTGAAATGCCTCAAACTTCCTGGTACATTCTTTGTCAAGCATCCACATTTCACAACCATATAAAAGGGTAATTATAACATACATTTCCACTACTTTCATTAAGGTTTTCAACTTTAGGTTGTTTGACACAACTGGACGCATTTTATGGAACACACTTAGATACAAAAATTGAAAATTTGGGACCATCAGGAGATGCTGATTTTAAGCAGAAGTTGACTTTAAGAGTGTTGACTTTATGCCAGTTCCATTGCAATTTTCAGAGACATGACTCCATATTTTTTTTGAAACGTTAAAAAAAATAAAAAAATAAAAAACACTTACCAATTTTTGCTAACTGTAGATAAGCATCAGACGTGTCGTGAAACTGATTCTGAATAAATGTGTCACTCGTTCCTATTAAATCCAGCAATATAAATTCACGCTGAAATGAACAATATAAAAAGAGCAGAAGAAATTTTATTTTTAATTAATTATTTTGCACCATTAAGAATGAAAATGTGCTTATGGCATAGCGGTAGTTTCTACATAAAAATTCTACTTTAGTATTTTTCTCTCTTTGCCAAAATACATTCCCTAATAAAAAAGATAATATTATTATATTATTGTCAAAAACCTTCTCGAAATTTGCACCTACGATGAAGTATTAAACTCTACAATTCTATGTATGATTTTAATATTATTTTTCAAGAATTGCAAATAATCGATTCTTTTTTTTTTCTTAAATAGGGTTCGGGCTCAACATTGTTCCCCATTGCCAACGTTAAAATTTTATCATCGAGTAGAGATTTACGGACAAATCTAAAAATGATAAAACTACATTTTTTTACAGACTGATATATGTTTGATTTTGTTTTAAAGGGTTTTACAGAGCTTGCAACACATTCAGGTCATATCAGCGCCAGTAAAAAGGAAGAAAATTGGATAGTAAAAACATTCTAGATGTATAATTAAAAGGACTTGAGACTTGAGGAAAAAGTAAGACAGGAGAAATCATTCGAATAGGGAACAGATGTAGATTCCAAGAGCACACTATCAGTGCACTTTGTTTGAGATCACCTAAAAGTCTCACCCAGACACCAGCACAAGATTCCACTAAGTGGAATACACTCAAATGTTTACAAATCATATGTTAAAAATACAAAAATAACAGTACATAACAGAGATGATTTACAAGGGAAAAAATATAGTCTCCCAAAACTCTAACTATACATTTGACTGTTTCCCTCCCAGCCAAGGATTCCGGCCAGCGTCAGGACAAAACTAAGTAATCTCATTCCAAGACAAAGACAGAAAGCAATTGGAAAACATAAAGAGGGGGATAGAAGATACAGCAAGTACCTCCCTGACTACTATGGGCAGTCAGGAACCCCACCCAGAGACAGATATATGAGCAATTTGCAAACCTTTTTAAAGTATAATTTTATCAGTCGTTGACTGAAATAAAAACTAGGAAAATCTGCTAGGTCTAAATTCTCAGTCCTTAACTTGACTTTTGGCTTTCATAGCGAGTATAATTTAGCAATGACTATCCCGCACAAATCTTTGGGCCTCTTTTTCGCTCACGAAGTGCCCTAATTCGCGACAAAATATGGGACGAAGCCGTTTGGTATATGCTATTTTAAAAACTTAATTACGACGCCGTTTAGATTATCAGAAGACCGTTAAAAATAGATTTTTACTCTTTGGAGTAAAATATTTCTAAAACTACCGGGCGTGTAGGTTTTGTCGCTGACAAGGTAATACATGAACATATCTTCTTTTAGGTTGTAAAATTTCATATGAATATGACGAGTACTTTTCAAAACACCATCCTAATTTGTTCTTCATTTGTAAAAGACAAAGCCATTTTGCCCCCCTACAGCCCGAATCACAAGTTCAAAACGATTTGGCACCAAACAGCGGCTGAGCGAGTCGTGGCAAAGCGCTTTCTGATTGGTTGACCTCATTTTAAAGTTCATGACTAGTCAAAATGTCTGCGCGTCTCACTGGCAGAGGGGTGTTTATCGTCTGCCATTGCGTTTGGGTTCAATAAACAGCTGATAATTTGACTGTTTAATTACAAGAATTTAAGAAACTATAATGTTAAAAGTTTTCTATTGCAATATGATCTACAATCTCAGCATGGGTTTAATTATTGTGTTCCAAGTCACGTTCTATCAGTAACCTTTGTCCCCTTGTCCAATTTCTCTTTTCCTTCTATATTTCTTTTGTTTACGTACCCAATCTCTCTCTCTCTCTCTCTCTCTCTCTCTGTGTGGTGTGTGTGTTTATATATAAGTTAGAACTCTTCTAATGTTTTCATCATATTCTCTATCAAATTTGCCATAAAATTGCCAAATTTCAATCTTTTAATCCACTTATTACGCAAGATACAACCAAAGGTCGAAAAAAATGCCGAAAAAGCGTCCCATATTTTCGCGTTTTTTTCCTCTTTGCGGGTCATCCAAATAAATGACACCTTTGAAACTGCATAACTTGTTTATTTATGAATGGAATTTCAAAATTCAAAAACATTTTTAATCAGTGGAGATAGGGCTTTGATTTCAGACAAAAATTTTCCTCAAAAAAAGAAAAAACCATTTTTCATAGTCATTCATTGATTCTATACAATTCTATCACATCTGCAACAAAAAAAAAGGATGATGTAATTCTCAATCTTATGTTAATTTCCACAATACAATAGGATAATAAGATGGCTGTTTGCAATGGCCTTTTTTCTCCACAAATATTGCAGCTTTTCCACTAGTATAAATAAAAAGAAAGCAAAAATAATTTTAGGTATGGAAGCTATATTTATCAACCTTTTTTGAAGATTAAATTTTAATTATGGGCGAAGCATCACATTTTTCCGAGCTTCGAAGCATCCCAGGGATAGAACCTTAATTTATAGTACAGGATTTTCTTTTCACTTCGTTAACAGCGTGTTTCTTGTTATATAATTTATTCATCATGTTTAAAAATCTAATATATGATTTTTTTAAAATTCCTTCCAAGCCACATGTCCCATGCAGCCAGAGTTTATCCTCATTTCTGTAACAGCTAACAGACTAACAATCACATGCAACCCTTTAAATAAGACAAATGTCGGCTGCAAAGTTCAAAGTACTTACTGTCAGATCAAACAAACCCAGCTACCCAAACAAACTAATCGAATCAAAATAAACACAATTTCAAATTACAAAGGCAGATTTATTTTTTTTAACACGTAGTCCCACTGAGCAATAAGGGCCATGGAGTTGGAGTTTATCCCAGTTTCTTTGGCGTGAAAAGGACAATAGCAATTTCCTGTTATCCATTGGATAGGATGCTAGTCTATTGCAAAGTACTTTCTGCCAGATCTAACAGACTTAGCCACCCATCCACTGCTGAGTGGTCTCGACTGTACCCCTCCCCTCCATCTATCTTGGTCCCTCTGCGTGTGAAGCGAGTGCTCTACCAACTAAGCTAATGGGACCCCCCACCCCCCCTTCCACAAGGTAGAGAGATTGGCTGATAATGTAAATAAACACTTACGATTTTGCTTAACTTATTGTCACCAGACTCGGTAAGCTCTTGTTTCCATTTCTCTGCCAAATGTCTGGCACCGTAAAGAGAATCCGTTTCGGACCACTGCTTAAAAGCCTCCTCTCCATCGAAGAAAACCAGTTGGAGAGTTATGTCTTTCACCTGAAAATTTAAAATCATGCAATTCTTTACCATACATTCTCAACTATCGTGTGGCTAATTGATCTGGCGGAATGACACTCTCCTTCCGACCTATAACCCCCCCCCCCTCCCTGTACTCAGATGTAAAACGAGTACCTGCCCTTGTAACAGCAATGCCTCTAACGGAAAAAAAAATTGTAATATTGCCTAACAGACGTCATGTCTCATACTTCATGTTTTATGTTGCTGTTGGCTTGAGACCCCCTGTAAAGCATTTTGAGCATGTTTAATGGATATTGGCTTAATTATAAAAGCTCAAGTTCAATATCGGATGACCTCTGTGGTGCAATGGCCGCACGTCTGACCAGCTGTTGAGGCAGGCTGGTTTCTCAGGATCATTTTTTTATTGAATTTTTCTCCATGTTTTGTCTGGCACTGTTTCATTCACACTTTTTCAAATATGTGTCAGTGCATGACGTAATCAGCCAGAAGGTGACAATTTTGGATTTGCATTTTGTTATCATTTTCTGAAAGAATATGCTCACCAGAGCATTTTGATCTTTATTTGAAGTAAATCGGGTGATTTTTCATAAAGTTATGGTATGGGAAAGGTATCCAGCAACTTTTCTCAAATTTCATACTTTTTCAACTTGACTAGCTGTAAAAAATATTTAGAAGTGAAATTAAGCATTGATATTTCCCGAAGAATTACAAAAGGGGGTTATTTAATCATTTATGACAAGAACTCATTTTTGATAAAAATTGACCTTCTAACTAAACAGCAATATCTCAGTTCAAACTTTTTTACCATTCGACTGATTATGTCATGCACTGACACATATTTATCTTGCACCCTTGTCTGCTCCTTGTGACAAGAGCTGAAGTGGAGTCTCTGGAAAGTCTCATTAAAAGGAAAAGATGGCAATGCTTGGGGCATATCAGTCGGAGACCTAATGAAACACTGATAAGAAAGGCTCTGCGATGGACACCCAAAGGAAAGAGGAGGCGAGGCATCTGCCCCAAGGAGACTTGGAGACATACCGTAGAGAGGGACCTAAAGCAGAGAGGTCTGTCCCTCAAGATGGCCCCAAAGATAGCTGCTGACAGGACCAGGTGGATATCCCTTGCATCGCCTCAAGTGCCAGCAGGCCCGGAGAGGATTGAGTGAGTGAGTGTCTGCTCCTTAATTGGTCTGAACATGCTCAAAGTACTTTACAAGGGATCCCCGGCCAACAACAATATGAGACATGACGCCTGTTATGCGATATTCCAATTTTCTTTCAAACAGACTTATTTCACACCTTTGTGAGTAAAGAGCCTTTTCCAGGACTCAGTAAGGCTCAAACCCATGACCTTCTGATCCAAAGGCTGGTGTCATACCACAAGACCACATTGCCACACATTAAGGAATTGGCATGGCAAATATATAGAAATATTGAATTTTTTAAAATGTCCCAATGCCTGATGTAAAATCAAAAAGTGAAACAGCATTATAAAATAATAATAATAAAAAAAATTAAAAAAAAAAAAAAAAAAAAAAAAAAAAAAGAAAAAAATTGAGCTTTTATATAGCGCAATATCCACTAAACGTGCTCAAAGCGCTTTACAAAGGGTCCCTGGTCAACAGCAACATTTAACATGTAGGACGGGACATGACGCCTATTAGGCGATATTATAATTTTTCGGACAAAGACAACGCTGTTAACGGCCAGGTACTCATTTTACACCTGAGTACGGTGAGAGAATGTGAGTAAAGAGCCTTTTCCAAGGACTCAACTATGCGCCGAGCGCGAGGCTCGAACCCAGGACCTTCCGATCCGAAAGCGAGTGTCATACCACTAGACCACATAGCCGCACAATAATAGTAATTATAAAAGTGACAACACCAGCTACAACAACAACAACAATAATAATAACAATAATAATAATAATAATAATAATAATAATAATAATAATAATAATAATAATCAGTGATGATACTCACAAAAAGTCAAAAAGGAGGAAAAGTCTCGGAAAAACGGAAAACTCACCTAGAACATTCTTGCACCACAGGAAAGTAGGCAGGATGACTTCTTTTGAGTACAATTTTAAAACGCCCGGAGTCCAGTAAAAGGAGGAAATTTTTTATATATATATATATTTTTAAAAAGGAGATATTTTTTAAAGATTTATTATATAAAAAAAAAAAGTAAAAGGAGGAAATGAAGGAAATGTCCGCGGATAGAGGACCTGAGGAGGAAAACCGAGGAAAGGAAAGAAAACCGCGGATTTCCGCGGATCCGCGGAAAAGTATCATCACTGAATAATAATAATAATAATAACAATAATAATAATCTCTAAAAAAAAAAAACAGCAAAGGGTGCAAGTGAAAGATAAGGATAAGAAAAGAAGACCATAATTAAAACTTATCTACACAAATCCAGAGTTTATCCACTTAAAAATTATCCTTACAGAGCTTTTGTCTTTGGGTCCTTTGCTTAGGAGACATGAAAGCTGTCTTGCTGTCTCCATCATTATGGCACAGGGCACGGCTGAATCAGTAGCACCTACAAACCTAATAATGATGATTTACAAAATCAATATAGTTCCATTTCTAGGTCGATAGAAATAGAAGAAAAAAAATTAATAATAAATAAATATATATGTTTTACGGCGCTTGCAACACATTTAGGTCATACCAGCGCCAGTAAAAAGGAAGAAAATTGGAAAGTGAAAAGATTCTAGATGTACAAAAAGGACTTGAGGAAAAAAGTAAGACAAAGGGGAGTGGTTCAAATAGGGAACAGATGTAGATTCCAAGAGCACACTATCAGTGTACTTGGTTTGAGATCACCTGAATGTTTCACTCATACACGAGCCCAAGATCCCACTAGGAGGAATACTCTAAAATGCTTACATTATACATTCAAAATAACAAACATAATAATACATAACAGAGAGATGATTTACAAGGAGAAAAATATCATCTCCCAAAACAATAACTATGCATTTGACTGTTTCCCTCCCAGCCAAGCACTAGGGCCAGGGCAAAATCAAGTAATCTCATTCCAAGACAAAGACAGAAAGCAAGTTGGAAAACAGATATAGGATAAGTACCTCCCTGTCCACTATGGGTGGTTAGGATCCCCACCCAGAAATATATATATACAGTGGAACCTCCCGATAACGACATGCCACGGGACCGAGTTTTTATGTCGTTATCCGGAGGTGTTCGCTATTTAGAGGTTTCCAAGATGGCGGACAAAGTGGGTGTGGTAAGGCCCGCGGACCAGTTTTTATTAACATTGACAGGACAAACAAAATATTGTAGTGTATTCCTCTTAGAGGGTTCTTGTGCTGTGTCTGGATGAGACTTTTAGGTGATTTGAACTGGGTACACTGATAGTGTGCTCCTGGAATCTACATCTGTTCCCTATTTAGACCATTCCCCTTTGTCTTACTTTTTCTTATGTCATTTCAATTGTAATTCTAGAATGTTTTTTACTCTCCAATTTTCTTCCTTTTTACTGGCGCTGATATGACATAGATGTGTCACAAGCGCTGTAAAACCTTTAACACATGTGAGTTACATAAAATTCCTCACCCTCTTCCTCCTCCTCCCACAAAAACACTACTACTACTACTACTATTACTATCACCACATAATATCACATTTTCCAAGATTTTGTGTTTACTTGCTTACACTTACATTTATACCTTGGTTTTTATTAATGCATATCAGCCAAGATTCGTCAAAAAAAAGCTGCGTTCTCATTGGTTTCAAAAGCTGCGTCCTCATTGGTTCAAGTCAAGCAGGAATAGTTTTTATAAACTTTGAGTACTCATACTCGGTATTTTTAGTATCAGATATCTACGAAAACTGCCGAAAATCGCCAAAATGATGTCGTTATTCGGAGGTTTTATCAAAAAGTGCAGTTATCTGAGGTTTTTTTTACGATCGTAAATAGAAAAAAAATCGGGACCACGGGCCAATGTCGTTATCAAGAGTTGTCGTATTCGGAGGTGTCGTAATCGGGAGGTTCCACTGTATATATATATATACACATACAGAGAGAGAGAGAGAGAGAGAGAGGAGAGAGAGAGAGAGGGGGAGAGAGAGATAGAGATAGAGAGAGATAGAGAGAGAGAGAGAGAGAGAGAGAGAGAGAGAGAGAGAGAGAGAGAGAAAGAGAGAGAATATTTGACTGATATTGTTTCTAAGTGACTGTGACTGTCTGAAAAGGGGAGGGAACGAATGGGTAATATTTTTTTGCTATAAACTTAATTTTAGAAATACTCCTGGCTAGAAAAAAAAACAACAAAAAAAAACCCCCAAAAAACATCACCCTCCATTTGGAAAATACTTTGAGTCTAAATGACAAGCAATGATAGATAGATAGAGGGATAGAGATAGATAGATGGATAGATAGATAGATAGATAGATAGATAGATAGATAGATAGATAGATAGATAGAGGGATAGAGAGAGATAGATAGATAGATAGATAGATAGATAGAGAGAGAGAGAGAGAGAGAGAGAGAGAGAGAGAGAGAGAGAGAGAGAGAGAGAGAGAGAGAGATTATTTGACCAAAAGAATGGGTCATTTTTGTTTTTTTGATTTAAACTTTTCAAACACTCCTGGAAATAAAAAAACAAACAAAAAAAACTCACCCTCCATTTGGAAAATACTTTGAGTCGAAATGACAAGCAATGACAATTTTCCTTGGCTTCGATGGATCAAAGGTAGCAATGATGTTATTAAAATCCTTATCACCATAAGGTGTCGAGTCCACAAAAGAGTCTTCCTCCACATGCCATCCCAATTTACTCATGGTGCTTTTGATGAACTTTCAACAACAAAAATATTTACAATAAGCTAATGACACAAAATTTGACATATTTTGAAAAGTATATGTGAGGCTGGCTGAGAAAACACGGGAAGATGCTGCAAGTTTCGATTCGAAATATGAACCAAAATCGAAGAACAAGTGTTTCCCAAAGAAACAAATTTTATTCAGAAAAAACTTGGGTTCTAATAGACTTAGAAATAAAATTTAAAGTGGTAAATGATCAGAAAGATGTGGTCTTCACCACTTCATACATAACTCAATTTATGAAATTTGCGCATCTTTCGGGGTATTAGCCAGCCACAAACATATATATATGACCTTTTATATATTGTTTTTCAAAACCTTGTAAAATATATTGGGGTATATGTGGTCTAGTGGTGTGATACTCACCTTCGATCAGAAGGTCCTGGATTTGAGTGGAAAAGGCTCTTTACTCACATTCACCAACCGTACTCAGGTATTTCTCGAGCAATCTCAAAATTCAAAATTGTTTTTGCTCTGTTTAAGCCCCAAACTCGTCAGTTATAAAAAGGATTGAATGATTATTTAAATTACAATGAAATGAAACAAAATTTTAAAAAAGGGATAAAACAAAGATCGTTTTGTTTTTTTGTTTATGGTTTTAAAGGTGTTTATGGCAGGTGTTTATGGCACTTGCGAAGCATTTAGGTCAAATCAGCGCCAGTTAAAAGGAAGAAAATGGAATAGTACAAAGTTTTAGAATTACAATTAAAGCATCCAAGAATAAGGGAGACAAAGGGGACTTGGTTCAAATAGGGAAAGAGCAGTTGTAAAACAGATATAGGGTGATAGAAGACACAGTATGTACCTCCCTGCCCACTATGGGCGAAATAAAGATCGTCATCCCAGCACTAAATACCCAGTAACAGTAACATTTTAAAGCTCGTGGAAGGAAAATAAATTAATCACTTAGTGAGACAAAGATAAATAAAAGGCACTAAATAAATATCAATAATTCCCATGTGAAATAACATACAGAGAGAGCAATATTCATACATTCTATTTTTAGAAAGTCCAAATAACGAATATTTACGAAGAAAAAGCCTCGGCCAATGTTCACACTGACTTGGAAAATTCCACACAATGTATACTATCTTAAGAGGCTATGTGGTCTAGTAGTACAACACTCACTTTCGGATCAGAAGGTCCTGGGTTTGAGCCTCGCTCTGCGCATAGTTGAGTCCTTGGAAAAGACTCTTTACTCACATTCTCTCACCGTACTCAGGTGTAAAATGAGTAACTGACCGTTGTCTCTGTCTGAAAAAAATTGTAATATCGACTATCAGGCGCCATGTCCCATACTACATGTTAAATGTTGCCTTGTAAAGCGCTTTGAGCTTGTTTAGTGGATAATGCGCTATATAAAAGTTCAATTTTACATATGTTGACATACAAGTTTCCCAAAATTCCATGTTTAGAAAGTCCAAATAACAAATATTTACGAAGAAAAAGCCCGGGCCAATTTCACACTGACTAGGAAAATTCCACACAATGTATACTATCTTTATTTCTGAACTTTAATTTTTTTTTTAAATTGCATTCCTGAAGAAAATTGTTATGATTTTTCAGAATTTGAGATTTTAAAAATCAATTTAACTCACTGTTTGTACTTCTTTATTTCCTTGAGTTCCGGAAACTCTTTCTTTCATCAAAGGTTTCAGCACATTTGTTTTGAAATCTTCCATGGCTGACATTTCGTGTGTCACATACTTCAATGCGGCGTCTTTTGTCACCCATCGTGAAACACGCTTCTGTTTTATGACAGAGATAACATTCAAAATGTACGATAATCGTATGATCAAATGATCTTTCAGAGTATGACAGAGAAAACATGCAAAATGTACGATCATCGTATGATCAAATGATCATTCAGAGTCGTCGACAATAATCAATTTGTACAGCGGTCAACTTTTCAAAGAACGAAAACAGGACATCCAATAGAGCACTACAGTCACAACCTAAAATGGATGTATATGTTTGGGACTACTATAACCCTCTCAATTTGTCTATTCTAGTAATAAAAATAAAAATCCTGTGATTATATAAATAATAAAAACAAAAACCATGAAATAATAGTGCTCAATTTATAAAATAAAAGGAGCTATTTATAAAATATTTCATTCAAGCATAATTATGAACAACTTCTACAATATTGTTTCGAGCATTCGCTCTCATCAGGAAATGATTATACTAAAAATATTATATATATTATATATATTATATATATACATTGTTTTGAGTGCTGGATCCACAACATGCCCACAAGACAGAGACGATTAGAAGAGAACAAACAGGACGATAGGCCATTTTTCTTCTATGCTGTATGAGAAAGAAAGAAAAGATAGTAAGTTATTAATAATTATGTAAAAGAAAAAGAGAAAACTTCAAGACAAAAACAAGAAAGCCAAACATTAGGACAAATAAAAAGAGACAATATGCAGTAAGACTTCAATTCACCAACAACAAAAATAATAATAATAATAATAATAATAATAATAATAATAATAATAATAATAATAATAATAATAATAACAATAATAATAATAATAATAATAATAATAATAATAATAATAATAATAATAATAATAATAATAATAATAATAATCTAATAACAATAATAATAATAATAATAATAATAATAATAATAATAATAATAATAATAATAATAATAATAATAATAATAATAATAATAATAATAATAATAATAACAACAATGTAAATCATTTATACCAAGCCTATTCCATATTTACAAACAGCCCTAAGCGCCAATTCAGTGAGTTCAGTGAGTGTTCAATACATAACCAATGGTAGATATTGCAATAGAGCAGGTACAAAACGTAGCCAGATAAATTGTGTAAAACGTTTAAATTATAAGTTCCATATCACACGCGAATGAGGAGTGGGTTGATGCCGATAAGGAGAAATAAATTGTTAGTTTGTTTACATCTATGAGTTGTTGAATCGGACACTGTAGGACGAAATGAAGCAGCGTAACTCTGACTTTGGGCTCTATAACTATAATTAGTTCACTTGTTAAGAAGAAGTGAGCAAGGCGAAATATCTAGGAGTAACAATAGATAACTGCCTTTAACTCTAACTAAGCAAGCCTGAATGCCGTGAACCGAGCTGGCCTCACTGACAGGCTGCATTCAGCGACGTGAATGTGAACCACGCCCAAGCCTGGTCTCACCAGACACTGGTTTGTTGAGCATCCTATAGTAGAGTAGGTGCCATGAACTACTTGGCACTGCAGTTGTTTGTTTTTTTTATTTTTAGAGAAAATTCTCTTGTCTAGAGCGTAGACACCTGAATTGAAGTTGAATTAGGGTGTAGTTTCAGTTTCAGTGTGATCCTTAATTTGAAGTGCAAAACTTCAACTTCAACGCAAGAACAACACACACAGTCACACAGTAGCCTCTTCATAACTATAACGCTGTGATTATCCCCAGACACCTGTCTGGGGATAATGAAAATTCGTTATCCCCAGACATATATTTGAAACTCTGCTCCTTAAACAATTATCCACATTCCAGAATATAGAATGTTTCCAAATGCACATAGAATTAAGGAAAGTTAATAAAATATCTATAAAAACATAAAATCAACCAACATTAAATCAGCTGTTACTACATATACACAATATGCGTCGACTTCGAAGTGAGTGGCCGAATGGTTTAGTCGTCTGCCCTGGAAGTTTTACCAGAATCGAAGTTGCGGGTTCAAATCCTGGTTCCGCCACTATTCAAAATTTTCTTTTTTTTTTTACATTCCGTCTTCTTTGTACAGAACGGTGCAAGGGATAAATGTCCCATCCATCCTCCCCCCACCTCTTTTTTTAAAAACTCTCTCTCTCTCTCTCTCTTAGTTCCTCCCCACTCCGATCTCAAAAAGTGACTAAAAAGGATAAATAATTAAAAAGCAAACAAACAGAAATATTCAGAGAGCGACCAAATGGTCAGATGGAGGAGAAAAAAACAAACAATACTATTTTTAAAAATAAAAACAATTTTAAGAGATTCATGCTCAGAAACGGAACAAAAGGTCAAACAAAAAGGAGAAAATAATAGACTCGCACAAAAAAAAAAAAAAAGGTGGAGGGGGGGGGGGGATGGGACATTTATCCATTGCAACGTTCTGTAAAAAGAAGACGGAATTTAAAAATAAAAAAATAAAATAACCAGGATTCGAACCCACAATGTCAATTCGGGTAAAACTTCCAGGACAGACGACTAAACCATTCGGCCATGACGCCCACTTCCAAGTCGACGCATATTGTGTATATGTAGTAAAGTAACAACTGATTTAATGTTGGTTAATTTTATGTTTTTATAGATATTTGATTAACTTTCCATATTTCTATGTGCATTCGGAAACATTCCATATTCTGGAATGTGGATAAAAAGAGCGGAGTTGCAAATATGTGTCTGGGGATAACGAAATTTGGTTATCCCCAGACAGGTGTCTGGGGATAACGAATTTTCATTATCCCCAGACAGGGGTTTGGGGATAATAATCATGATAATGAAAGCCCAGCCTTTTCGTTATCCAGACAGGCGTCTGGGGATAATAATGACAGCTGTCAGCCTAACTAGATACACTGATCCTTGAGATGGGACATCTAATAATTGAACCAAGAAAGTGTGTCGTCGCGTTGAATTACTATCAATTAAAATGAACTCATTTATATGACCAATTACACATTGGTTTGATTAAATATGGTATGAATCAGTATAACACCTGAAAGTGAAAGTACTTCCTTCACTGTTGCTGTTCTTCCTGTCCTCACTGTCCTATCATCGTCACCCACAAAACAAACAACAAACAAGATTTAGCTTGCAGTGTGAGCACTTTAGTGTCATCCTCTCGTATTGAATAGTATTCGTTTACTGGTCAAAAAGGTGAATTATGTCCAAGGAATTTACCCAATGGAAACCGTACGGTGCTCTTATTGGCTAACCAACCAGCGGCCTCGATGAGAAAAATATCCGCCATTTTGATGTTGGCTGGGAATCGCGTTACTATAGTAAACAAGCGCTGATCGGCCGTTCATGAAAACAAGTTGCTGCTCGCTCGTTTAACTCAAAATTATTCAAAACGATCTCTCTAAAATGATATAAATGTGACTTCTTAAGGTTTTCTTCACGGTCAAAACCACACAACATTCTATTAATGATTACGTCCGAGGCAAAAAGGAATATTGACAGGTCGACCGAGAGTTGAACTCGTGAGACGACAAACATCAATGCGAAGTGTAGCGAGAGTCAAGCTATTGTTTGTCTTGTCCTATTCTATATAGAGAAAAGGATAAATAGTATACCCCCGTGTGTGAGTGGTTGCGTGTCATAGTCTTGTTTTTAAATTGTTTCTGTTGTTTATGTGTGTAGTGATGACTCTCTCACACTCAATTTCAATGCCGAAAGAGGAATTCCCGCACACAAGAAAGGGGAATTGGGGTGGTATTTGGCATACATATTGTATAGTATCTAGTTCTAAATAGATAACTGATTAGAATTATATTATGATATATAAACACAATGCCAAATACAATTCCGAAGTTTCCTTATTTCAAATGAAGTAAAGCTCCAAAACCTAATGGTAGTGATTGTAGTACTGAGTGTTAGTGAGGTGATGTGGTGTTGGTGGTGGTTGTAGTTGTAGTAGTAATAGTGATGATGATGTGGTGGTGGTGATGATTGTAGTTGTAGTAGTAGTGGTAGTGATGATGATGTGGTGGTGGTTGTAGTAGTAGTGGTAATGGTAATGATATGGTGGTGGTGGTGGTTGTAGTAGTAGTGGTCGTGATGATGATGTGGTGGTGGTGTTTGTAGTAGTAGTGGTAATGATGCGGCTATGTGGTCTAGTAGTATGACACTCGCTTCCGGATCGGAAGGTCCTGGGTTCGAGCCTCGCGCTCCTCGCATAGTTGAGTCCTTGGAAAAGGCTCTTTACTCACATTCTTTCACCGTACTCAGGTGTAAAATGAGTACCTGGCCGTTAAAAGAGTTGTCTTTGTCCGAAAAATTGTAATATCGCCTAACAGGCGTCATGTCCCGTCCTACATGTTAAATGTTGACCAGGGACCCCTTGTAAAGCGCTTTGAGCACATTTAGTAGATATTGCACTATATAAAACTCAATTTAAAAAAATATATATTTCAATGATGATGATATGGTGGTGGTGGTTGCAGTAGTAGTAGTGGTAGTGATGATAATGTGGTGGTGGTTGTAGTTGTAGTAGTAGTGATAGTGATGATGATGTGGTGGTGGTTGTAGTAGTAGTGGTAGTGATGATGATGTGGTTGTGGTGGTTGTAGTAGTAGTTGTAATGGTGATGATATGGTGGTAGTGGTGGTTGCAGTAGTAGTGGTAATGGTAATGATATGGTGGTAGTGGTGGTTGTAGTAGTAGTGGTAATGGTAATGATATGGTGGTGGTTGTAGTAGTAGTGGTCGTGATGACGATGTGGTTGTGGTGGTTGTAGTAGTAGTGGTAGTGATGCTATTGTGGTGGTGGTTGTAGTAGTTGAGGTAGTGATGTGGTGGTGGTTGTAGTAGTAGAGGTGGTGGTGGTTGTGGTAGTAGTGGTAATGATGATGATATGGTGGTGGTGGTTGCAGTAGTAGTGGTAGTGATGACGATGTGGTTGTGATGATTGTAGTAGTGGTAGTGATGATGATGTGCTGGTGGTGGTGTAGTAGTAGTGGTAGTGATAATGATGTGGGGCTGGTGGTTGTAGTAGTAGTGTTAGTGATGATATTGTGGTGGTGGTTGTAGTAGTAGATGATGTGGTGGTTGGAAAACACATTACAGGTTATTATAATACATGATTACACACATTCTCTAACTTCATTTTTTGACAGCTTCGTTGTGCCATAAATATACGCAACAGTTCTGAAACATTTTATTGTGGATTTTGATATTGTTTGTTGTTTTTCTTGTGTCGTTATGTTGACATAGATACCGAATGAATGGTAATTACTACATTCTCAGCCAACAACAAAATGGCGCTGAATGCTTTCATTGGTGGACACTTTTTAGGCTTCGTACGTATTCTCATTCGTTTAATTCTATGATTATGTCAAAACTTTTTTTTTTTTTTTTTGCCCGAAGCCAATTACATTCAATTTCAAAGCAATGAAAGTAATATGTTGTCTACCTGCCTATCAAAAACACAATTCTGCATCTTTTTTTTAAAAGTAGCAATAATGGAGAGAGAGGGAAAGGGAAGGGGGAGGGCCAGAGTCATGCAGCACAAGGACATCATCTAAAAGGGAAACAGAAGCATGGATTAGGTGACCACATCTCAAGAGGAGAGAGAGAGAGAGAGAGAGAGAGAGAGAGAGAGAGAGAGATGGGGGGGGGGGTGAAACACTTTATATCATTGAATTAATACGTTTGTGATGTGATTCAATCCCTTGATCAGTGACTTAATAAAGTAGTAGTAATAGTAACATCATCATCATCATCATCATCATCATCATCATCATCATCATCATACGGATGTAGGAGATGAAAGTGACAAAATTATTTTATTTAAATTTATTCAAAGATTAAGATAAACTTTCAACCATTAAATATTATAGCAATCATTCATTTTAGTCGCAGACACACAGATATAATATATATATATATATATATATATATATATATATATATATATATATATATATATATATATATATATATACGAGGGCTCTTTCAGAAATAACCGAAAAATGCCCATTGCTCAGCAACCAGTGGAGATTTTTTAATTCTCTAAACAACATGATATTCCTTATTTCCTTACGGATATTCCCACAAATTATGAAGTGCATCATTTTGCACAATGAATTTCTAGACCAGGGTTGCCAGTTTGGCATTTTAAATGCCAGATTCCAAAAATCTGGCATTTTTGAAAACCGTTTGGCATTTGAAAAATCATTTGGCATTAGGCATTTTCATTTGGCATTTTCTTTTCTTGTATATTATACTTCAAATGACACCTTTTCTTAATTAAGTTTCATAAGAAACACGAAACAGTAAGTTTTCTTAATTGTCAATAATTATTTAACTGTTTACGTATTTACCTTTCATGTTAATGTATTTCTTTTTCATTCTTAAAGTCCAACCGTGGTGTAGTGGTTTAACTCCACTTAGTAGTCAGTAGGTAAAAAATTACCCCAACAGGAAATTTAGTATAATTTAAAAAAAAGAAAAGAAAACACGCAAGCCACCAGGATATGATAGTAAATTGTCTATCAAAAGTGAGTAGTTTTCTTAGTGGGGGTGGGAGTCAACAGACTTTGGCATTTTTTTGAGTGTTTAGGCATTTTTTGAGTCTTCCCCTGGCATTTTGTTGAAAAATAATCTGGCAACCCTGTTCTAGACGATTTTAAAGATGGCGGCCCACCTTGAAACTTGGTCAAAGGAGGAAATCAGAGCTGTCATACGTTTTTTGAACGCCAAAAGTCTGAATCCTACCGAAATTCATAAAGAACTTCAGAGTGTATATGGTGAGCATGTTATAAGCCGTACACAAGTCTATCACTGGTGTAATTTGTTTTAAGCCGGCCATTCCGTCTTGACAGACAGGGAAGAGAGAGGGCGTTCGATAACTGCGACGTCAGAAGACAATGTGAAGCGAGTTGATGAGCTTATTCATCAAGATAGGAGGTTGAAACTTCATGAAATCGCAAGCAGTCTTGAAATTTCGGAAACTTCTGCCCATAGAATTGTATTTGATGAACTTGGCTACAGAAAAGTCAGCGCAAGATGGGTTCCTAAGCAATTGACAGACAATCATAAAGAACAAAGATTGGACATCTGCAGCGAACTTTTGAGAAGAAGCAAGAGCTCACGCAGGGTTCACGGGCATACTGCCAACGCCGGCGGAGACTTTCTAGGGT
Source organism: Berghia stephanieae (assembly GCF_034508935.2). Classification (NCBI taxonomy): domain Eukaryota; kingdom Metazoa; phylum Mollusca; class Gastropoda; order Nudibranchia; family Aeolidiidae; genus Berghia; species Berghia stephanieae. The sequence goes on from NC_088360.1 coordinate 105,459,318, forward strand.
ACGATGTGACTTTTCTTGACAGCATAGTCACCGGTGATGAGACTTGGTTGCACCATTGCACCCCAGAAACAAAGCAAGATTCGATGACATGGAAACATCCATCCTCACCTGTCGCGAAGAAATTCAAAGTCATGCGGTCAGCAAAGAAAATAATGGGAACTGTTTTCTGGACAGTCGTGGTGTTATTCTGTTCGAAACCTTACAACCTGGAGAAACAATCAATGCTGCAAGGTACTGCCAAACTCTTGACAAGCTTAGGGAGGCCATTCGCAGAAAGCGCCCAGGGCAGTTGACCAACGGGGTCATTTTGCAACACGACAACGCTACACCCCACACAGCACGAGTGACGCAAGGTTGGCTAGAGAAATATGGATGGGAGATTTTGCCACACCCACCACACAGTCCAGACCTCGCACCATCTGATTATCACCTCTTTGGGCCACTGAAACGTGAGCTGGCAGGAAAGCGCTTTGATGTCGATGAAGAGCTTTTTGACCATGTGCGGAAATGGCTACAAAACCTTGACGGAAATTTCTTCCGAGAGGGTATCTATTCCATGGTGAGGCGTTGGCAGAAGTGTGTCGACAGACTTGGCTGTTACGTAGAGAAATAAAGGACGAGTCAAGGTATGAACATGTGCAAGAATTTTGTTGATAGCATAAAAAACGCGGATTTTACAGGCATTTTTCGGTTAATTATGAAAGAGCCCTGTATATATATATATATATATATATATATATATAATATATATATATATATATATATATATATATATATATATATATATATATGAACTATAAACACAATCCATATGTCATTATATTTAACACAATAAATTTCTAATGCAGACTAAGTAAGTTACGACTCAAGTGCAATGATCTTAAGGGAGTTCCAATCAGTGTTGCAATCTTTTGGCAAAGTTGGTTTTATCTGCTGGTTTTACTTCTCTGAGGAGACATTACTCTGACTGGTGTAAGCCTGCATCGTTGATCATTAGAAGTTGCTCTTCCATCACTCATTGATCTGGGAAGCAGATCCCAGTTGTCCGGAGTGTTCGGTTTAACCTGGTTGTGGTTAAGGTGTTAACTTTATCAAATAATAAAATAAATTAAATTGAGCTTTATATAGTGCACTATCCACTAAATGTGCTCAAAGCGCTTTACAAGGGGTCCCTGGTCAACAGCAACATTTAACATGTAGGACGGGACATGACGCCTGTTAGGCGATATTACAATTTTTTGGACAAAGACAACGCTGTTAACGGCCAGGTAATCATTTTACACCTGAGTACGGTGAAAGAATGTGAGTAAAGAGCCTTGTCCAAGGACTCAACTATGCGCCGAGCGCGAGGCTCGAACCCAGAACCTTCCGATTCGAAAGCGAGTGTCATACCACTAGACCACATAGTCGCACAAATGACAGGAAGAAGTTGTGTGTCAAGTTATGTACTGTACCTTGTATGGAGTGCGGAGTTCTTTCATGTGAGAGGTTTTTAAAAAAAAAAATAGTAATGTAGTTAGATGGAGTGAAAATGTCAACTTTCTTTCAATCGCTGCATGTATTGAGTCACATATCATCTGAATGTTTCCTTTCTCTAGATAATTTTCTTCAACTGTGACGCCTTGCTTCCATATAAATAAGCTCAACATTCTTGACATCGTGTTTCTATACCATCGCTGGAGATTATTATTTTGGCGTAAATACCAGCTGTTAATTTTGCGCATAGGTAATTGTAGAGACAACTCGTTATTGAACAGACCTGCCTCAGCAATTTGGTCATGTAGTAAACAGCAGAGGCTTGGATCGATGGAGATAATAAAACAACCTGTGAATCAATATAAGATTTTAAAAGTCTCTGTTCCTCGTTCAGATTTATCCTTTTCTTTTTGACATAACCATTAGAAGCTGCTGTTGCTCCAAGCTGGCGTTCATTATTTACGATGAGAATTCCATGTCATTTCATCGACATTTGCACCTTTGTGTTTGGCGCATTCATCGCATTTGTCTTTTCTTGGCTCTCTTGAAATAGATGCTGTCTGTCTTCCTCTGTTACTTTGATACAACTCGTTCCTCTTCCCTTGCAACAACATCTTTCTTTCAATAGCTTCGCTTCCTTTTCATCATATTTCTATTTCTGTGATGAATCACATTTTCTTCTAACATATCATCCGGTCTGTATTTTTTTTGTTTGACACCAATATTGTTACATGTAAGTTGCCGAGCAGTTACGTTCACTATTTAGTCATCTGTTGTATCTAAGTGGTTCGTGTTTGAAATATCATTTGGTGTCTCCACAGCTTATCTATCGTTTGGTCTATTTAAAGGAGTGACACCGCTCTCTGTGTTCAATAGAATGTCGATGGTGTCATGTATGAGGAAGGTTGAAATCATTTCTAAGTCGTCTTGGATTGGTTGATCTGAAATATAAATTTGTACATTTGATAATATGAAGCCTTTGATATGATTATTATGATCAGTTACTATATGTAACAACATATTTATTATTGGATGCCTTTATCCATTTCTGTCGGTATTCTTTATGCACTTTTAATGAATACGCAAATACCTAATATCAAGTCTTTAAAACGAGTTATCAGGATGAAAAAGAAATGTGCTGTTACGATTAATAAAGCTATAACCAATGGTCTCGTAAGCTTAAAATAAGACAAAACAAAATGAAACAAACAAAAAAATGATAAAGCTGTAAAAATAATAAGCCTTCATAACCTATTATTCATGGAAAAATATTGGCGATACTTTGATCAACAATTTTCTGTGAAAAGCTTGACCAAATGGAGTCCGATAGTTGTTAGCGTAATGTGATGAGGCAGGTTTGCCGAGGTCTATTATTCTGGTCATCCTGTGCTTGCATTTGGGAGGCTGGTCTATAAACAAGAAAGAAACATTCCATCCAATAAATTTATTATGTTATCCAATTGCTTCATAAAGTAATCATAATAATATACCAAAGATAAGATTATGCAATAAATCAGATAACTGGAAAATTAAATTTAATGCATATGTTTGATGAACATTCAGAATTGTTTCACTACCTTTATCATTCTCAACCTTTTACCTCAGACGGAATAAAAAATATTTGTATAACAATGTTACAACAAATAGTCCTTGATTATTTATTGAGATTATATATTTTAGATTCGTGCATACCAACAATTTACCCACTGCACACAAAACATTTAACTATCGTTGTTTTGGTCTAATTCCGAGTGAATAAAAAGTGTTATATACCTTTAATAGCATTGTCCGCCTCATTAGTAAAGCTGTTATGTGGTGTAGCCGATCTATTTGAACCAAAGTCAAAACTAAAATCAAGATCGGCTTTAGCATGCTTGAGTTGAAACTCATGTCTTGGAGGTTCCATTCACTATCGGTTGTCTCTATAATTTCATTTGATCGCTTTTATGCAGGATAGGGCCTCTCTGACGAAACTTTTCGTTTTGTCATCTCCACCATCATTCTTTCTCTTTGAAGAGGAATCATTTTTACCCTTTTGTTTTGGACTTGGATTTGGAATCGGAGCAATAGGCTTAGACAAATTCTTGGAGTGTTATGTCAATTAAAAACCCTCACTTCATCAATAATCAAAATAGTGCAGTTATGTAGTCTTGTGGTATAATACTCTCCCTCCGATTAGAAGGTCTTGGGATTGAGTCCCGCTCTGAGCTCTGAGCGGCGCATAATTGAGTCATTGGAAAAGACTCTTAACTCACATTATCTAGCCGTACCCAGGTGTCAAATTAATATATGGCCGTTAACAGCGCTGTCTCTGTCGGGAAAAAATGGTAATATCTCTTTACAGGCGCCATGTTCCGCCCTACTCGTTTAGTATAGCTGTTGGCCAGGGGCCATTTGTAAAGTGCCCTGACCACGTTAAATGCTCAATGTTTTTATTTTATTATTTATTTATTTTTAGTTTAACCGGGAGATAATGGGTTTGAATTTCAGCCGCAACGTGCCTTTAGAAATTGACAATTTAGCAGCTGTGATATTTATGGATGTTCAAAATTATAGAGTCCCATGTCAATACAACACTATTAACAGTACATTGAATTATTGATTTTGTAGTTAAAACACAATCATTATTTCTAATCCACGAAAACTCGCTATACATCATTTACATGTCGTACTTTGATCGCTTGAAAGAGGATAGCGCAGTACTTCTCCGTCTACCTTGAAATCACAACCAGATGACCAAAGCTCTGAACTAACATTGATAGAGGTTTGATCATCTTGAGACTAAAGAATAAGAGGGCGCGCTTATCTCTGAAGTTGACATCAGAGGTTAGATCAGCGGAATGGCAAAATGCTACTTCAAGGGTTTGATCATCGGGCCATCGATATACCATTTTGACGTCAACAATAGGTCGGGTTTTCCAAATCTTTAAAGAGCGGTGTCCAAACTCAATACTCGCCCACTCGTTGTTCGCAGATTCCTTGACTTCGGACAGAGAGACATATACGAGATGGAAGTCTGTTTGGACGCATTCAATCCCTTGATGGGGCGGGAACATTGACTCCTCGAAACTGGGGCAGACGTTGCCAGGTTTCTCCACCAGCAAGAGGAGACACTGGGTGGCAGCGAATCGACTTCGGTCGAGAACCTGCCTAACGGGAAAATCGCTTCATCAGTGAGAATTTTCCACTTGTCCTACATGTACCCGTTGTGGTAACAAGCCCGAAACCGCAGAGCATCTTGTTGAACGGTGTGTTGTGACGAAGCTTCCGGGTGGGTTTGCGACTGTGCACAAGTGCGATACGGAGTTTACTGATTGGGTCGATTGTCATAACATAGTAGTGTGAGCACCATTAGAAGCTGCTACCCACTCGTTAATTTTCAGAACCGTAGATATTTGGAACTCTCGTAAATAAAAACATTTTTTTTATATATATGGAAGACTGGAAAACCCCAAGCGTCAGCCGCAGTGCAGTGCAGAAGCCGCAACTTGAGCTAGGGCGAGGTGATTTGCTCAAGGCCACACAGCGCAGCGGTAGGTGATTGAACTCCGTACCTTTCGGGTACGAAGCAAAGACCGTACCGCTGAGCCACGCTGCCCCCCTAAAAGTACAGGCTCTAAGCGTTAAACTTCACCAAGAAGTTCAAGAACTGCGAGGACTGTCAACATCTTTAAGAACTGCGTTGATAGGGAATTAATCACCTAAAGTGCGGCTATGTGGTCTTGTGGTATGACACTCGCTTTCGGATCGGAAGTTCCTGGGTTCGAGCCTCGCTTGTCGCATAGTTGAGTCCT
>NC_088360.1:105472087-105484587 GCF_034508935.2 Berghia stephanieae
ACTCCCACAGCTGCCCTCTTCCCATAAATTTGTCAGGTTTCGGAAAAAAAAACACCGTATTATAGTGCAAAACCACTATTCAGTGTCAGATACTGAATAGTACAAAACCACTATTCAGTATCAGATACTGAATAGTGCAAAACCGCTATTCAGTATCAGATACTGAATAGTGCAAAACCGCTATTCAGTATCAGATACTGAATAGTGCAAAACCACTATTCAGTATCAGATACTGAATAGTGCTAGCTTTCGGAATATCTCCCCTTTACTCTTTACTTATGTGAGGTCAAATGAAAATCTGAAGCGTACGCGAAAAATATCAAGTCCCGAATCTGTCAACTTTTGGTTTGTTCGGGCTAAAAGCTAGACAGAACCAATTGACAGTTTGCCGAAACGTTTAACTAAATATTTCCCAGGGCAATAATTATCACATCGATGGCATAAAAACGACAGTAATATCAGCAGTAATATTAGTTGATATTGTTAATCGGTGAAACTTGTTTAAAATTTCTGTAAATCCGAATACCGTCATGTGATCAAGTGAATTATATCACTATGAATGCCAAGATTTGCTGAAAAATGCCAATCTGACAGTACCTAGCAAACACACCCCCTCCCCCCCCCCCTCCCCTTGCTCAGGATTTTCTCTGCTTGATGGACACCCTGCCCCCCCCCCTCCCCCGCTTTTTTTTTTTCTTCCACGCAACCACATTCCAAAACACAAACACACATACTATACCACACACACACACACACACATACACACACGCACACATATAAACATACACGCAATGAGAACTCACTACTACATAACAACACTGATCACCGTTAAATCAACACAACGGAAGTAAGGACTCTACTGGACAGATAGAGTTGAGTGTGTGGCCATGAGATGTTAGTGTCTTCGGTAAATTTTTTATGATATCTGTTTGACTTAACGAACTTTCAAACTGACTTTAAATTATAAAAGGAAATCAAGTTATCTGTTTATCTATCTGTAAAAAATACATTTCTATTTTTCAAATCGTTCAGTAGAGTTGTGCGCCGTATCAATTCTATTATTGACTCAAATAAGCACAATGTTCTCCACAAGGCTATATTTTTTAAAGAAAGGAGATATATATATATAATATAATATATATATATATATATATATATATATATATATATATATATATTACTACTGCTGCTACTACTACAACTACAACTATTACCTACTGCTACAACAACAACTACTACTAAGACTAATGCTACTGCTACTACTACTACTACTACTACTACTACTACTACTACTACTACTACTACTACTACTACTACTACTACTTCTACCACTACTACTACTACTACTATTACTACTACTACTACTACTACTACTACTACTACTACTTCTACTACTATTGCTGCTGCTACTACTACCACTGATGCCGATACGACCACCACAACCACAATTGTATCTCCTCCCAAGTAACCGATAATCTATTGTAAATAATAATATTTTCAATCAATGTTGATTTGTATTGCTTTGTTACAAGTTTCAGGGATTCGCATAAGCGTCGAGGCCAGAAAGATTATTCGTATTATAGGAAGTATCACCATGGGATATCTGAAAGAACTTTACCATTCAACTATGGGCTTGGCAGGTGAGCTGATGATTCATTTTACCTTGGGTTACGTTAATGAGAGGCGATGTGCGATGTGCGATGTGCGATATGTGCGATGTGCGATGTACGATGTACGAAGTACGCGTGAGATGTCAAATTTACTTCTTTATATTTCTTACGTTCTTAAGTTTACTGCTCATGCTATTCTTGAGCTTTTATATAGCGTAATATCCATTAAACGTGCCCAAAGCGCTTTACAAAGGGTCCCTGGCCAACAGCAGCACGTAACATATAGAACAAGACATGACACCTGTTAGGCGATATTACAATTTCTTTTTCCGACAGAGACAACGATGTTAACGGCCAGTTACTCGTTTTACACCTGAATGCGATAAGAGAATGTGAGTAAAGATGTCTTTTCAACTATGCACCGAGCGAGGCTCGAACCCAGGACCTTTCGATCCGAAAGTGAGTGTCATACCACTAGACCACATATCTGTACTCTGGAAAGACACGTTTTAAAGATTTGTCCAAAAAAACTCGTCCTCCAAATATCGATCGATTTAAATTACTTTCATCTTAGCAGGTGCAAAATGAGTACTCGTCCGTTAACAGCGTTGTCTCTGTCGGAAATGTAATATCGCCTAAAGGGCGTCTTGTCACATGCCAAGTGTTGCTGTGGGCTAGGATCCCTTGTAAAGCGCTTTGAGCAGTAAAGAAGACGAAAATGATGATGCTGATGCTGCTGCTGATGATAATTATGATGATGATGATGATGATGATGATGATGATGATGATGATGATGATGATTATGATATTGGTGATGATATTGGTGATGATGTTGTTGATGATGATGATAATGATGATAATGATAATGATTATAATGATGATGATGATAATGACGACGACGATGCCGATGATGACAATGATATAATCATAATCTGTTCCGTATTCTTTATTTCATTGAAATGAGCTCTCAACAAACTTTATTAACTCATTCCTTAAAAACCAAATTCCCCCCCCCCCCCCAGACCCTTCATCGAGCCAGTACCCCCTCATGGGATCTCCATCCCACATCCTCACTCTGACGGCCCTCTACACCATCGTATGTCTGCAGGGACCACGGGCCATGGAGAATGCCAAACCAAGAAACCTCAAAAAGACCATCATCGTTTATAACTACTTCATGAGTTTATTCAACTTGTATATTTTTGTTAATGTAAGTAAATATGACGACTTTCAAATATTTTTAATGTGTTGTTTGTTTAAGAAATGTGTCGATAGGGAATTAATCACCTAAAGTGCGGCTATGTGGTCTTGTGGTATGACACTCGCTTTCGGATCGGAAGGTCCTGGGTTCGAGCCTCGCTCGGCGCATAGTTGAGTCCTTGGAAAAGACTCTTTACTTACATTCTCTAACCGTACTCAGGTGTATAATGAGTACCTGGCCGTTAGCAGGGCTGTCTATGTCGGGGGAAAAATGTAATATCGCCTAACATGCGGGCATGTCTCATTTTTTATGGTACGTTATGTTATCGGTTAGAGGCCCCTTGTAAAGCGCTTTGAGTACATTTAGTGGATATTGCGTTATATAAGTACTCTAGTTTTTGTTCTCAAATAGATTCAAACAGGTGAGTTTGTAGATAGTGTGTGGTGATGAAAATGAACATTTGGTGCAATAGAAAAACAGTGTGTGGTGATGAAAATGAACATTTGGTGCAATAGAAAAACAGTGTGTGGTGATGAAAGTGAACATTTGGTGCAATAGAAAAACAGTGTGTGGTGATGAAAATGAACATTTGGTGCAATAGAAAAACAGTGTGTGGTGATGAAAATGAACATTTGGTGCAATAGAAAAAAGTGTGTGGTGATGAAAATGAACATTTGGTCCAATAGAAAAAAGTGTGTGGTGATGAAAATGAACATTTGGTCCAATAGAAAAAAGTGTGTGGTGATGAAAATGAACAGTTGGTCCAATATAAAAAAGTGTGTGGTGATGAAAATGAACATTTGGTCCAATAGAAAAAAGTGTGTGGTGATGAAAATGAACATTTGGTCCAATAGAAAAAAGTGTGTGGTGATGAAAATGAACAGTTGGTCCAATATAAAAAAGTGTGTGGTGATGAAAATGACCATTTGGAGCAATGTGGTGTACGAAAATATTTTCTAAAACACATTGAGCATGATGCACAAGCATACAATAAAGATTGTACAATTAACTGTCATGGATTTGTACAGGCGTAAAACCACTTTGACCTGTTCACTGCCGTACTCTGGAAAGACACCAATTTGAAATTTTGCCCAGAAAACTCGTCTTCTGCAAAAATCCATCTATTTAAATGACACTCATCTTTAGCAAACATTCTCAAACCTGGGACCAATCGATTTGGCAAGATGAAAGTCGTCTAAATCTATAAATATTATTTGAATGACGAGTTTTCTGGCCAAATTTTTAAACTCGTGATTTTTGAGAGTACGACAAGTAACAGTTTAAACTACGATGCTCAATAAAATTATATATTTTTATAGTTGACTATGAAAGGATTTACGACCTCTGTGACAGACACATTCAGAGCGAGTTCATCATTAAAAGCCATAGTAATATGTTTTGTTAATTATACCAATATATAGATAGAATGAAGTTGACGTCACTCAGGTCTTTGTTATTGTTTTTTGCCATCCACGTTTATGAGTAATTCTCACTAAATTATATTATCCAGACTATAAAACTTCAAGGTTACACAGAGTTTTGTGTGTTGGTCGGTTATACTTCTGGATGGCAATGTTGTGAGCTTCTTAGCCAAGCGCAAGCTCTTTATTATTGTTTTTAGCCAGCCATTTTTATGAGTAGTTTTCAGTAAATTGTATATATATATATCAGACTATAAACGTTTAGAGTTACATATAGATAGTATGCGTTTGCCTTAGAAGCTCACAACCTTGCCATCCGGAAGTATAACGGACCAACACACAAAAACTATGTGTAACCTTGAACGTTTAAAGTCTAGTTATTACAGTTTAGTGAGATTTACACATAAACACGGATGGCAAAGAGCAATAACAAAGACCCGAGTGACGTCAACTTCGTTCTATCTATAGTTTTGTGTATTGGTTATATAATCCGTCTGGTGGATGTTATGAATTTTTTTGTTTAAAACTAAATTAATGCAATGCATCAATAAAAAGCATGAATTATTCCCGTCAGGTGGCAGGTGGCTTGTATCGAAAAGGCTATTCGATGACATGCGAGCATTTGCATACGTATCGGAACACCCCAGATGAACCCATGGTAAGTAATCGATTATTTGAATCTAGAATAATTTAGGGTGTGTCTTTTTTACGAAACCCGCCGAAACCCGCCGAAACCCGCCGAAACCCGCCGAAACCCGATGAAACCCGACGAATCCCGACAAAGTTATGGGAAGTAGGTGGCTGTGGGGAGTGAACCTAGAACTCAGGGAAGTGTACACCATTGGGGAGTGAACCTGGGACTGGGTTTCGGCGGGTTTCGTAAAAAAGAACCAGTGCTTTTTTACGAAACCCGCCGAAACCCGCCGAAACCCGGCGAAACCCGACAATATACAGCAAAGTTATGGGAAGTAGACAACTGTGGGGAGTGAACCCGAGACTCAGGGAAGTGTACACCAGTCGGGAGTGAACCTGAGACTAAGTTTATCGGCCGGTTTCGGCGGGTTTCGTAAAAAAGAATTAGTGCTTTATTACGAAACCCGCCGAAACCCGACAATATCCGGCAAAGTTATGGGAGTTTGGCAACAGTGGGGGGTGATCCTGGGAGTCAGGGAATTGCCCACCAGTGGGGAGTTAACCTGGGGACTGTGTAAAAAGGATATCAGTGGGAAATAAACCTGGGACTAAAGGGACATGGATACCATTGAAAGTTGAAGCCGGATATGGGAATTGAGTACCAGAGGAGAATGAACCTGACACTATAGAAGGTGGGCGCCAGTGGGGAGTGAACCTGGGATTCAGGGAATTGCACACCAGTGGGGACTTAACCTGGGACTGTGTAAAAAGGATATCAGTGGGAAATAAACCTGGGACTAAAGGGAGATGGATACCATTGAAAGTTGAAGCCGGATATGGGAGTTGAGTACCAGAGGAGAATGAACCCGACACTATAGGAGATGGGCGCCAGTGTGGAGTGAACCTGGGACTCAGGGAAGTGCACACCAATTGGAGTTAACCTTGGACTGTGGGAGATGGATAACTGTGGGTATCCGAGCCGAACTATAGGAGTTGAGTGCCAGAGGAGAATGAACCTGACACTATAGAAGGTGGGCGCCAGTGGGGAGTGAACCTGGGATTCAGGGAATTGCACACCAGTGGGGATTTAACCTGGGAATATGTCAAAAGGATATCAGTGGAAAATAAACCTGGTACTAAAGGGAGATGGATACCATTAAAATTTGAAGCTTGGTATGAGAGTTTGGTACCAGAGGAGAATGAACCTGACATTAAGGAGGTGGGCGCCAGTGGGGAGTGAACCTGGGACTATGTAAAAAGGATATCAGTGGGAAATAAACCTGGGACTAAAGGGAGATGAATACCATTGAAAGTTGAAGCCGGATATGAGAGCTTGGTACCAGAGGAGAATGAACCTGACAAAAAAGGGTGTGGGCGCCAGTGGGGAGTGAACCTGGGACTATGTAAACAGGATATGAGTGGGAAATAAACCTGGGACTAAAGGGAGATGAATACCATTGAAAGTTGAAGCCGGATATGAGAGTTTGGTACAAGAGGAGAATGAATCTGACACTATAGGAGGTGGGCGCCAGTGGGGAGTGAACCTGGGACTATGTAAAAAGGATATCAGTAGGAAATAAATCTGGGACTAAAGGGAGGTGGATACCATTGGGACTTAAAGCCGGATTTGGTAGTTGGGTACCAGAGGAGAGAGAAACCTGACACTATAGGAGGTGGGCGCCAGTGGGGAGTGAACCTGGGACTATGTAAAAAGGATATCAGTGGGAAATAAACCTGGGACTAAAGGGAGATGAATACCATTGAAAGTTGAAGCCGGATATGAGAGTTTGGTACCAGAGGAGAATGAACCTGACACTATAGGAGGTGGGCGCCAGTGGGGAGTGAACCTGGGACTATGTAAAAAGGATATCAGTGGGAAATAAACCTGGGACTAAAGGGAGATGAATACCATTGAAAGTTGAAGCCGGATATGAGAGTTTGGTACCAGAGGAGAATGAACCTGACACTATAGGAGGTGGGCGCCAGTGGGGAGTGAACCTGGGACTATGTAAAAAGGATATGAGTGGGAAATAAACCTGGGACTAAAGGGAGATGAATACCATTGAAAGTTGAAGCCGGATATGAGAGTTTGGTACCAGAGGAGAATGAACCTGACACTATAGGAGGTGGGCGCCAGTGGGGAGTGAACCTGGGACTATGTAAAAGGATATGAGTGGGAAATAAACCTGGGACTAAAGGGAGATGAATACCATTGAAAGTTGAAGCCGGATATGAGAGTTTGGTACCAGAGGAGAATGAACCTGACACTATAGGAGGTGGGCGCCAGTGGGGAGTGAACCTGGGACTATGTAAAAAGGATATCAGTAGGAAATAAATCTGGGACTAAAGGGAGGTGGATACCATTGGGAGTTAAAGCCGGATTTGGTAGTTGGGTACCAGAGGAGAGAGAAACCTGACACTATAGGAGGTGGGCGCCAGTGGGGAGTGAACCTGGGACTATGTAAAAAGGATATGAGTGGGAAATAAACCTGGGACTAAAGGGAGATGAATACCATTGAAAGTTGAAGCCGGATATGAGAGTTTGGTACCAGAGGAGAATGAACCTGACACTATAGGAGGTGGGCGCCATGGGGAGTGAACCTGGGACTATGTAAAAAGGATATCAGTGGGAAATAAACCTGGGACTAAAGGGAGATGAATACCATTGAAAGTTGAAGCCGGATATGAGAGTTTGGTACCAGAGGAGAATGAACCTGACACTATAGGAGGTGGGCGCCAGTGGGGAGTGAACCTGGGACTATGTAAAAAGGATATCAGTGGGAAATAAACCTGGGACTAAAGGGAGATGAATACCATTGAAAGTTGAAGCCGGATATGAGAGTTGGGTACCAGAGGAGAATGAACCTGACACTATAGGAGGTGGGCGCCAGTGGGGAGTGAACCTGGGACTATGTAAAAAGGATATGAGTGGGAAATAAACCTGGAACTAAAGGGAGATGAATACCATTGAAAGTTGAAGCCGGATATGAGAGTTTGGTACCAGAGGAGAATGAACCTGACACTATAGGAGGTGGGCGCCAGTGGGGAGTGAACCTGGGACTATGTAAAAAGGATATCAGTGGGAAATAAACCTGGGACTAAAGGGAGATGAATACCATTGAAAGTTGAAGCCGGATATGAGAGTTTGGTACCAGAGGAGAATGAACCTGACACTATAGGAGGTGGGCGCCAGTGGGGAGTGAACCTGGGACTATGTAAAAAGGATATCAGTGGGAAATAAACCTGGGACTAAAGGGAGATGAATACCATTGAAAGTTGAAGCCGATATGAGAGTTTGGTACCAGAGGAGAATGAACCTGACACTATAGGAGGTGGGCGCCAGTGGGGAGTGAACCTGGGACTATGTAAAAAGGATATGAGTGGGAAATAAACCTGGGACTAAAGGGAGATGAATACCATTGAAAGTTGAAGCCGGATATGAGAGTTTGGTACCAGAGGAGAATGAACCTGACACTATAGGAGGTGGGCGCCAGTGGGGAGTGAACCTGGGACTATGTAAACAGGATATCAGTGGGAAATAAACCTCGGACTAAAGGGAGATGGATACCATTGAAAGTTGAAGCCGGATATGAAAGCTTGGTACCAGAGGAGAATGAACCTGACACAAAAGGGGTGGGCGCCAGTGGGGAGTGAACCTGGGACTCAGGGAATTGCACACCAGTGGGGAGTTAACCTGGGAATATGTATAAAGGATATCAGTAGGAAATAAATCTGGGACTAAAGGGAGATGGATACCATTGGGAGTTGAAGCCGGATTTATTTCCCACGGATATTCTTTTTTAGATATTCACAGGTTAACTCCCCACTGGTGTGCAATTCCCTGACTCCCAGGTTCACTCCCCACTGGCGCCCACCTTTTATAGTGTCAGGTTCATTCTCCTCTGGTAGCCAACTCCTATAGTTCGGCTCGGATACCCACAGTTATCCATCTCCCACAGTCCCAGGTTAACTCCAAATTGGTGTGCAATTCCCTGAATCCCAGGTTCACTCCCCACTGGCGCCCACCTTCTATAGTGTCAGGTTCATTCTCCTCTGGTACTCAACTCCCATATCCGGCTTCAACTTTCAATGGTATCCATCTCCCTTTAGTCCCAGGTTTATTTCCCACTGATATCCTTTTTACACAATCCCAGGTTAACTCCCCACTGGTGTGCAATTCCCTGAATCCCAGGTTCACTCCCCACTGGCGCCCACCTTCTATAGTGTCAGGTTCATTCTCCTCTGGTACTCAACTCCCATATCCGGCTTCAACTTTCAATGGTATTCATCTCCCTTAGTCCCAGGTTTATTTCCCACTGATATCCTTTTTACATAGTCCCAGGTTCACTCCCCACTGGCGCCCACCTCCTATAGTGTCAGGTTCATTCTCCTCTGGTACCAAACTCTCATATCCGGCTTCAACTTTCAATGGTATTCATCTCCCTTTAGTCCCAGGTTTATTTCCCACTGATATCCTTTTTACATAGTCCCAGGTTCACTCCCCACTGGCGCCCACCTCCTATAGTGTCAGGTTCATTCTCCTCTGGTACCAAACTCTCATATCCGGCTTCAATTTTCAATGGTATTCATCTCCCTTTAGTCCCAGGTTTATTTCCCACTCATATCCTTTTTACATAGTCCCAGGTTCACTCCCCACTGGCGCCCACCTCCTATAGTGTCAGGTTCATTCTCCTCTGGTACCAAACTCTCATATCCGGCTTCAACTTTCAATGGAATTCATCTCCCTTTAGTCCCAGGTTTATTTCCCACTGATATCCTTTTTACATAGTCCCAGGTTCACTCCCCACTGGCGCCCACCTCCTATAGTGTCAGGTTTCTCTCTCCTCTGGTACCCAACTACCAAATCCGGCTTTAAGTCCCAATGGTATCCACCTCCCTTTAGTCCCAGATTTATTTCCTACTGATATCCTTTTTACATAGTCCCAGGTTCACTCCCCACTGGCGCCCACCTCCTATAGTGTCAGGTTCATTCTCCTCTGGTACCAAACTCTCATATCCGGCTTCAACTTTCAATGGTATTCATCTCCCTTTAGTCCCATGTTTATTTCCCACTCATATCCTGTTTACATAGTCCCAGGTTCACTCCCCACTGGCGCCCACACCCTTTTTTGTCAGGTTCATTCTCCTCTGGTACCAAGCTCTCATATCCGGCTTCAACTTTCAATGGTATTCATCTCCCTTTAGTCCCAGGTTTATTTCCCACTGATATCCTTTTTACATAGTCCCAGGTTCACTCCCCACTGGCGCCCACCTCCTTTAGTGTCAGGTTCATTCTCCTCTGGTACCAAACTCTCATACCAAGCTTCAAATTTTAATGGTATCCATCTCCCTTTAGTACCAGGTTTATTTTCCACTGATATCCTTTTTACATATTCCCAGGTTAAATCCCCACTGGTGTGCAATTCCCTGAATCCCAGGTTCACTCCCCACTGGCGCCCACCTTCTATAGTGTCAGGTTCATTCTCCTCTGGCACTCAACTCCTATAGTTCGGCTCGGATACCCACAGTTATCCATCTCCCACAGTCCAAGGTTAACTCCAATTGGTGTGCACTTCCCTGAGTCCCAGGTTCACTCCACACTGGCGCCCATCTCCTATAGTGTCGGGTTCATTCTCCTCTGGTACTCAACTCCCATATCCGGCTTCAACTTTCAATGGTATCCATCTCCCTTTAGTCCCAGGTTTATTTCCCACTGATATCCTTTTTACACAGTCCCAGGTTAAGTCCCCACTGGTGTGCAATTCCCTGAATCCCAGGTTCACTCCCCACTGGCGCCCACCTTCTATAGTGTCAGGTTCATTCTCCTCTGGTACTCAATTCCCATATCCGGCTTCAACTTTCAATGGTATCCATCTCCCTTTAGTCCCAGGTTTATTTCCCACTGATATCCTTTTTACACAGTCCCAGGTTAAGTCCCCACTGGTGTGCAATTCCCTGAATCCCAGGTTCACTCCCCACTGGCGCCCACCTTCTATAGTGTCAGGTTCATTCTCCTCTGGTACTCAATTCCCATATCCGGCTTCAACTTTCAATGGTATCCATCTCCCTTTAGTCCCAGGTTTATTTCCCACTGATATCCTTTTTACACAGTCCCAGGTTAAGTCCCCACTGGTGTGCAATTCCCTGAACCCCAGGTTCACTCCCCACTGGCGCCCACCTTCTATAGTGTCAGGTTCATTCTCCTCTGGTACTCAATTCCCCTATCCGGCTTCAACTTTCAATGGTATCCATGTCCCTTTAGTCCCAGGTTTATTTCCCACTGATATCCTTTTTACACAGTCCCAGGTTAACTCCCCACTGGTGTGCAATTCCCTGACTCCCAGGATCACCCTCCACTGTTGCCAAACTCCCATAACTTTGCCGGATATTGTCGGGTTTCGGCGGGTTTCGGCGGGTTTCGTAATAAAGCACTAATTCTTTTTTACGAAACCCGCGAAACCGGCCG
Source organism: Berghia stephanieae (assembly GCF_034508935.2). Classification (NCBI taxonomy): domain Eukaryota; kingdom Metazoa; phylum Mollusca; class Gastropoda; order Nudibranchia; family Aeolidiidae; genus Berghia; species Berghia stephanieae. The sequence goes on from NC_088360.1 coordinate 105,483,419, forward strand.
ATAAACTTAGTCTCAGGTTCACTCCCGACTGGTGTACACTTCCCTGAGTCTCGGGTTCACTCCCCACAGTTGTCTACTTCCCATAACTTTGCTGTATATTGTCGGGTTTCGCCGGGTTTCGGCGGGTTTCGGCGGGTTTCGTAAAAAAGCACTGGTTCCCCACAGCCACCTACTTCCCATAACTTTGTCGGGATTCGTCGGGTTTCATCGGGTTTCGGCGGGTTTCGGCGGGTTTCGGCGGGTTTCGGCGGGTTTCGTAAAAAAGACACACCGATAATTTAGGGTGTGTCTTTTTTACGAAACCCGCCGAAACCCGCCGAAACCCTGCGAAACCCGCCGAAACCCGCCGAAACCCGCCGAAACCCGACGAAACCCGACGAATCCCGACAAAGTTATGGGAAGTAGGTGGCTGTGGGGAGTGAACCTAGAACTCAGGCAAGTGTACACCATTGGGGAGTGAACCTGGGACTGGGTTTCGGCGGGTTTCGTAAAAAAGAACCAGTGCTTTATTACGAAACCCGCCGAAACCCGCCGAAACCCGCCGAAACCCGACAAGATCCAGCAAAGTTATGGGAAGTAGACAACTGTGGGGAGTGAACCCGAGACTCAGGGAAGTGTACACCAGTCGGGAGTGAACCTGAGACTAAGGTTATCGGCCGGTTTCGGCGGGTTTCGTAAAAAAGAATTAGTGCTTTTTTTACGAAACCCGCCGAAACCCGCCAAAACCCGCCGAAACCCGACAATATCCAGCAAAGTTATGGGAAGTAGACAACTGTGGGGAGTGAACCCAAGACTCAGGGAAGTGTACACCAGTCGGGAGTGAACCTGAGACTAAGGTTATCGGCGGGTTTCGGCGGGTTTCGTAAAAATGAATTAGTGCTTTTTTTACGAAACCCGCCGAAACCCGCCGAAACCCGACAATATCCAGCAAAGTTATGGGAACTAGGCAACAGTGGGAGGTGATCCTGGGAATCAGGGCGGTGTACACCAGTGGGGAGTGAACCTGGGACTATGTAAAAAGGATATCAGTAGGAAATAAATCTGGGACTAAAGGGAGATGGATACCATTGGGAGTTGAAGCCGGATATGGGAGTTGAGTACTAGAGGAGAATGAACCTGACACTATTGGAGATGGGCGCCAGTGGGGAGTGAACCTGGGACTCAGGGAA
>NC_088360.1:105489587-105512087 GCF_034508935.2 Berghia stephanieae
GAAGATTCTATTCTGTTTGTGATTTGAATGTGAAAACCAGACGTCTCGTGAAACACGTAATGACTGGTAATGAGGGTCCAAAACATACTCTCCAAAATCGCAAAGGGCTCGCTTCGCTTCACGAAATTGTGCTTGTATGACGCCATGAAGTTTGTTAACAAGCTCTACTAACTTTTGTGATTTCCACGAAACAGCTTGTTTTAAAACATGATTTAGGGACTCAGCGTTATTATTTGTCCATAATGGGTTTTTAAGTAAGAGTCCGTGTCGCCAAGAGCACAGACATTTTCCACCATCAATGGTGTGATGCGTTTGACAACTTGTGCGACCTTGACATCCTGTAAATTGTCACACCAGAATTTAAGATTGTCTTGAAATTGAATATGGTCTTTTGCATTGGCCATCATCCCATTTGGTCCAAAAAGCTCATTTGCAATGTGCCGGCGCTGCTTGAATGGTAGTCCAATCTTGTTTGCTAGTGTTCCTAACAAATTGTTTTTCAGGTGCCGCGTGCACGACACAAGGTTTGCCTCTGGAAAGGCACGTGCAATTGCTCGCCTTAAAGCAGTTTCATTGTCACTTCCGAATGTAGGTGGAGTAGATGAGACCAAGCAGCCAGCAAGGTGATGAAAAAATATGAAAAACGAGTCTGTATCAGAGTCACCGTGCAAAAACATAGGGCCAAAAAAAAGTGGATGGTCGTTTGATCTTCGGCTGAGTAGAGTAATATTTTTGTAAACAGTTGTTGTTACGTGTACGTCGCCAAGGTTATACGTCTTGTCTACACACAGGATTGTCGAAGCGCAGGTTATTGGTGGGCAGCAACACCTCTTAAGGTCCTCAATTTGATCGAAAGTATATAATATAAGGCAGGGTACCTTTCCATGCTGCCTTATGATCTGCTTTATAAAAGGTAGGGTGTGCTGACGTTCTTCAATTGCTGATACTTGGTCAGCAAAATTAGCTTTTGGTTCACCAACAACTTTAATGGACCTGGTCTTCGCATTGTAAATTTGTTTTTTATTCCTGGGCCCGTCCAGCTCATTGCCAGTTGCGTACATGTGTAATGGCGTATTGACTTTTAGGTCTTGTTTCATTTCCCGCATCGTTTTCGGTTTTAGTCTGATGTATGGACTGGGGTTGCCAGTTGTAGTTCGCCCATGAACTTCAGCTAGCGGACCCACTCCCTTAAACTCATGGACCGCAATTGCTGGCATTTCCGTGGTTTCGTTGATGATCCACGAGACTCGTTTCTCATACTGGCAGTCCTGGGTGTGCTTAACATAATACCTATGTAGCACGAAAACGTCTTGAGGAGCAGGCTGAGGTTTCAAAGGAATATATATTCTTGATTTATTTTGTGTTCGTTCCAGGCAAAATTCTCCTTTTTTTTAACCACTTTTTTTAGTTCACATTTTTCTTTTACAAAGATAGAATTGTTGCTGGGCCCTTTTTGCCAAGCTCCTCTGTCATCGTAAAAATTCGAAGACCGTCCTTGTTTTCGCTGCTCTAAATTTTCAACATTATTGACAACGAAATATACATTGTCTTTTCTGCCGTCAGGCACAAGGTTGATGTTTGATGTATGGGTTTCTTGGAGAATTTTAAAAAGGCTTTTTATATCAAGAAACTGACCTCGAGGAAGGTCCTTAGCTTGGCTTGGTTTATGTTCCTGATATTCTTTCTGTGACTGTTTGTAGTCTTGTAATTGTGACTCAGGGATATCATCATCAGTGTCATTTGGACTTCGGTTTCTATGTATCATTGTGTTGCGACTATCATCCTTTTGTTCAACATCATCAGCAATACCACATGCATCAATATAATTCTCATTATCCTTGTGATCATCATCATCATCATCATCATCATCATCATCATCATCATCATCATCATCATCATCATCATCGTCATCATCATCATCACCATCATCATCATTATCATCAGCACTGTCAACATTATCACAAACATGAATATGATGATCATCATCACCATCATCATCATTATCATCAGCACTGTCAACACTATCACAAACATGAATACGATGATCATCATCACCATCACCATCGTCATCATCATAATCAACATCATTATCATCATGATCATGATGATGATCATCATCTTTGTGGTTTGTGGGGACTATAGGTACAAAATGATTGGGGGTCCATGTCCTGGTTCCACGCTCCCTTTGTGACATGTTAGTCCACATGATAGTAATTTGCTGTGTTGAGTTATGGTTCTTTTTGTCTCTGTGTGCAAATGTTGTGTTCAATATTTCACATACTTTGTCAGAGGGTCCATTTTCTGGAGGGTAAACACTTCTGATGGGGCGTTTGATAACTAATGACAGTGCCATTATCGTCCACGCGCTTGAGAACTCTGATAATTTTGAGCAACTTTCCGTCGCAGATTTATAGGTGGGCGAAACAATGTCCATTGAATTTGGGCAGGCGTGTTGTTCATAAACATCTTTCGGATAAAGCACCATTGTCAAAGCCGTCTTGTACCTTAGCTCAATGGTCAATGAACAGTTTCCTACAAGAGCTATGCTTGCGGCATGAAAAAGGCAGCTACCATCACCCGGTGTTGTCAGTGGTACTCCAGCTAGCCCATGTTTCTGCATGACTGATTTTGTAGTTTTGTCAACTTGTGCTGAAGAAAATGGTGAGTTGTCTGGAATATCAACTTTGATATTGCCATGTAAAAGCTTCTCTTCTCGAGCTGCGACTTTATGCAACTTGATGTAGCCGATGTGCGCCGCCTGAAAGTACAAAAGCGAGGTATTAATCGTACAAAGGTGTGGACGCCAGCCCTCAGCACACACAAACACAAACACACACACACACACACACACATATATATATATATATATATATATATATAGAGAGAGAGAGAGAGAGAGAGAGAGAGAGAGAGAGAGAGAGAGAGAGAGAGAGGAAGAACATAAGGAAAACGTAGATTAATGAATGACTATTATCATACAGTCTTTATGTTTATGTCTGCCTGACAAGTCACGTATGTCGCCTTCAATAAACAATTCAATATAATTTCTCTAAAGTCAATTTCTGTATTCAAAGACAACAGACAACCAGCAGTTAATATGCTCTCTCTAAAGTCAAATGATGGTTCCTCCTTGACCGACCTCTTGTCGCTATGCTGCAAACTGTTAACATAGATTCTTTTTTTTACTATTATCTTATAGTATGAATCCCGGGTTCTTCAATCAATATACAATGGTAACGCCTTTGAAAATTACGTTTGTTGTATATTTTATTAAAACTAGTCAGATGAATGTCTCAATAGCTCTATTCTCATTTTATAAAAATATATTGAATGGTATGGTATTTTTGTCCCGGTCATCGACCCATAATCGCAAACCAACGACTTATGTATTTTATGGGGAAATATAGAGGCCCCATCTCTTACTTTGTCAGCTTGACTTTTATACACTTAAATTTATTTACGTCTCAACAAAGCAGTAGCCCCGTTGCCAGCTCCGACCAATGAAGATTATCGCAAATATAAAATATTATATGTACCTCATGTATGCGAAGCATCCCTGCCTGGTAATCAAAGGGATCCCCGACACAGCTGGGACACAGATATCCCTCTTCAGTGCATTCTGACCAAAACGCCCAAGCACTTGACTCACATAGATCAACACACTTTCCGTGGTACCACTTCTCACAGGACTGTAAAATAATATAGCACGACATAAAATGATCAACCTTAAAATTGCAACATAGCATAAATTTATAGTCAGTTTATAAATTGATAGCCTAGATCAAAACTCTTGTAAGCGACAATTTTTCAATTTTACAGGTGAGTATAAAAAAGTTTTTAAAAAATAATTCGTCGGTAATAAATTGAAATCTTTAAACGATGTTTAATTAAACAGTGCACACATAACACAAACATATTATACGACAAAAACAATATTTTCATTGATATTTGTTAGATATACAAGGATTCTGCATCAAACAAAAATATATGATCATATTAAAACTGTATGTAGCTTATTCAAGAGTTTTGGACAGAGAATGAGAAATATGTGTCAATATGAGGCAAAGGCAGGATATTAGTACTTATCTATTCGTTTCTTAAAAAATAAAAATCCATTTGACAGTTTTTAATAATTTTGCATTCAACTAAAATTAGAGTCAGCATACGTATATGTGACCCACCGTCTCTAACCACGGGCTGATTTTAGTCCGAAAATTAAGATTATTGACAAGAGTATGACATTTGGATAAATGTATATATTTCATTGAGGAGAATTTATTCAACAAACTAAAGTAACCAAAACTACATATTCGCATTTTTATTATTTTGATTTTAAAATGACTTATTAGCATTTGGTCCACGCCGACATAATACCGCTTTGAGTCGATGAGTCACATTTGTAAGTGACTTATACTTTGAACGAAGCATTTCGTGTGCTCAGTGTTCTAACAAAATACATTGATACAATTCAAATTAAAAGATAATAGAATGCGTTTTGAAAACATAACGAATAGCACACACACACACACACACACACACACACACACACACACACACACACACACACTCACATATATATATATATATATATATATATATATATATATATTCAAAAATATTTTCAAAAATATATATATATATATATATATATTTTATATATATATATATATATATATATATATATATATATATATATATATATATATATACACATTCTCCCTCCGTCCTCTCTCTTCCCTATCCTTCCATTCTCTCTGTTTTCACACTAGGATATTTTCCACGCTTCATAAGTCAGCATCGAAAGAATTTTATTCTTTGCATTTATTTTTGTGACATTGTAAACCAAATGTAAATAGCGTAATTTAAATGAAATTAATATTTGATGTGTACTAATCGAGTCAGCAGCTTAAAACTTACAAGCCAGCAACTCATACTTACTCAAAAAAATACAATCAATCCTTCATTCTTTCCATCTTTTATCATTTTCTTATCAATTCTTCTTAGCAGGATTTTACATCATCGATAATTAGTAATAGCACATGCTTCATCTTCTAACACAATATTATTTATTGAAACATACCCCACATTGTATACGGCGAGTGTCCTTGGTTTCAACGATGCAGACTCCACATGGATAGGCGACATTATTCCGTCTTTTTCGGAGGGTCGGCATTGTAAACATCTTAGATCTAAACTGCTTCTAGTTTTGTTTTCCCTGATGTTCTCCAAATAGCGAATCAAAATCAGCGATCGACATTCGGTGTAATCAATCGTATGCAGTAGCGCGCCAAAACTTACGTGAAGTTGCCAGCAGGGCTGTGAAGGCCGAGATTTATTTACCGGGTACCCGGGTGCTCGCGGCGAATCGTAGGAATCGGCAACCTGCTTCGAATCGACCAGAATTACTTTAATAAAAGGATCAAGATCTAACATTTTTCTTTTGAAAGGAACACTACTACAAAATATACTATATCTTCGTCACTATTTCGTGAAAACGCCATTTCATAGGAGTCTTTGATGTAATAATCCTTTCATGGCAATTAAAAATTTTCGACAGAGAAATCGGCTTCTGAAATTTCGCGGGAAAATGCGGCTCTTGTTGCCAGGTATCCAACTCAATCTTGAGCCAAATATATTTTATGTAGTCTTTATTTGGCTAGCCTTGGCATAATAAACCAAGACAAAGTGAACCACGGAAAATGCCAAAGTCTATATAGAATTTCCTTAGATAATATTATGACCCAGTCCTTGAGCAAAACTATAATACATTGAAAAAAAACACAAATAAAAACAAGCATAATTTATAAAAATATCAAATTCAGTATTTCATTAAATTATCATCTCCCCCCCCCCTCTCTCTCTCTCTCTCTCTCTCTCTCTCTCTCGGTCTCTCTCTCTCTCTCTCTCTCTCTCTCTCTCTCTCTCTCTCTCTCTCTCTCTCCTCTGTCCCTCTCTTTCTCTACCGAAAACCCGGTCCAGGGCCACTTGGATCCACCTTACCCCCCTCCTGACGTTCCTGATTATCCCTTTATTTTGACAGGGTGTAAAGAGTGGGGGGAAGAGTCAAGTAAAACTTATCCATGCATTCTCGTCATTTATCACAATGGGGGCGATGGAAGCAGGTTTGAATTTGGGTGGGTGGAATTGGGGGGGGGGGTGCAATGAGCTGGAACTATATAGGAATTATACTATTATGGATTATACTAGTAGTTATTTTGATTTTTTAACGCAAACCGTACACCATTAATAAACGTCATTGTCCCAGCCAAAGATACAGTACTGACGGCTTTATCATGAAATAACAGCACAATTCAAAGGCGAATTGAAGAAATTGTGGGAGAAGTTGAGGTCAAATGATTCAGCTTTTAAAAGAGACCAAATTCAGCTTCAATTAGACGAATCGATCCTCAAAAATGATGATGTCCTACTGCTGATTTATGTTTGTTTTATACAAAGCAATTGCGTCCCCGGTTCATAGCCTATTGGCGCCCACTTCCAATAACTTTTGACGATTTCAGTAGGTTTTGAAAAAGAGAAATACCGTTCTGAGCTCAAGATCACCGTTATCAAACTCTCGTAGTCCCAGGTTCACTCCCCACTGCGCCCACCTCCTATATTGTCAGGTATATTCTCCTCTGGTACCCAACTCTCATAGTCCAGCTTCAACTCCCAATAGTAACCATATCAAACAGTCCCAGGTTAACTCCCCGTTGGTGTGCACTTCCCTGAGTCCCAGGTTCACTCCCCACTGGCGCCCACCTCCTCTAGTGTCAGGTTCATTCTCCTCTGGTACCCAACTCCCATATCAGGCTTCAACTCCCAATGGTATCCATTTCCCTTTAGTCCCAGGTTTATTTCCTACTGATATCCTTTTTACATAGTCCCAGGTTCACTCCCCACTGGCGCCCACCTCCTATAGTGTAAGGTTCATTTTCTCTGGTACTCAACTCCCATATCCGGCTTCAACTCCCAATGTCATCCATCTCCCTTTAGTCCCAGGTTGATTTCCCACTGATATCCTTTTTACATAGTCCCAGGTTAACTCCCCACTGGTGTGCGATTCCCTGAGTCCCAGGTTCACTCCCACTGGCGCCCACCTCCTCTAGTGTCAGGTTCATTCTCCTCTGGTACCAAACTCTCATATCCGGCTTCAACTTTCAATGGTATCCATCTCCCTTTAGTCCCAGGTTTATTTCCCACTGATATCCTGTTTACAGAGTCCCAGGTTCACTCCCAAATGGCGCCCACCTCCTATAGTGTCAGGTTCATTCTCCAGTGGTACCAAACTCTCATATCCGGCTTCAGCTTTCAACGGTATCCATCTCCCTTTCGTCCCAGGTTTATTTCCTACTGCTATCCTTTTTACATTGTCCCAGGTTCACTCCCCACTGGCGCCCACCTCCTATAGTGTCAGGTTCATTCTCCAGTGGTACCAAACTCTCCTATCCGGCTTCAACTCCCAATGGTATCCATTTCCATTCAGTCCCAGGTTTATTTCCTACTGATGTCCTTTTTACATAGTCCCAGGTTCACTCCCCACTGGCGCCCACCCCTATAGTGTCAGGTTCATTCTCCTCTGGTACCCAACTCCCATATCAGGCTTCAACTCCCAATGGTATCCATTTCCCTTTAGTCCCAGGTTTATTTCCTACTGATATCCTTTTTACATCGTCCCAGGTTCACTCCCCACTGGCGCCCACCTCCTATAGTGTCAGGTTCATTTTCTCTGGTACTCAACTCTCATATCCGTCTTCAACTCCCAATGTCATCCATCTCCCTTTAGTCCCAGGTTTATTTCCCATTGACATCCATTTTACATAGTCCTAGGTTCACTCCCCACTGGCGCCCATCCCCTATAGTGTCAAGTTCATTCTTTTCTGGTACCAAACTCTCAGATCCGGCTTCAACTCCCAATGGTATCCATTTCCCTTTAGTCCCAGGTTTATTTCCTACTGATGTCCTTTTTACATAGTCCCAGGTTCACTCCCCACTGGCGCCCACCCCTATAGTGTCAGGTTCATTCTCCTCTGGTACCCAACTCCCATATCAGGCTTCAACTCCCAATGGTATCCATTTCCCTTTAGTCCCAGGTTTATTTCCTACTGATATCCTTTTTACATAGTCCCAGGTTCACTCCCCACTGGCGCCCACCTCCTATAGTGTCAGGTTCATTTTCTCTGGTACTCAACTCCCATATCCGGCTTCAACTCCCAATGTCATCCATCTCCCTTTAGTCCCAGGTTGATTTCCCACTGATATCCTTTTTACATAGTCCCAGCTTAACTCCCCACTGGTGTGCGATTCCCTGAGTCCCAGGTTCACTCCCCACTGGCGCCCACCTCCTCTAGTGTCAGGTTCATTCTCCTCTGGTACCAAACTCTCATATCCGGCTTCAACTTTCAATGGTATCCATCTCCCTTTAGTCCCAGGTTTATTTCCCACTGATATCCTGTTTACAGAGTCCCAGGTTCACTCCCAAATGGCGCCCACCTCCTATAGTGTCAGGTTCATTCTCCAGTGGTACCAAACTCTCATATCCGGCTTCAGCTTTCAACGGTATCCATCTCCCTTTCGTCCCAGGTTTATTTCCTACTGCTATCCTTTTTACATTGTCCCAGGTTCACTCCCCACTGGCGCCCACCTCCTAAAGTGTCAGGTTCATTCTCCTCTGGTACTCAACTCCCATATCCGGCTTCAACTCCCAATGGTATCCATTTCCCTTCAGTCCCAGGTTTATTTCCTACTGATGTCCTTTTTACATAGTCCCAGGTTCACTCCCCACTGGCGCCCACCCCTATAGTGTCAGGTTCATTCTCCTCTGGTACCAAACTCCCATATCCGGCTTCAACATTCAATGGTGTCCATCTCCCTTTGATCCCAGGTTTATTTCCCACTGATATCCTGTTTACAGAGTCCCAGGTTCACTCCCCACTGATATCCTTTTTACATAGTCCCAGGTTCACTCCCCACATGCGCCCACCTCCTATGTGTCAGGTACATTCTCCTCTGGTACTCAACTCCCATATCCGGCTTCAACTTTCAATGGTGTCCATCTCCCTTTGATCCCAGGTTTATTTCCCACTGATATCCTTTTTACATAGTCCCAGGTTCACTCCCCATTGGTGTACACCGCCCTGATTCCCAGGATCACCCCCACTGTTGTCTAGTTCCCATAACTTTGCTGGATATTGTCGGGTTTCGGCGGGTTTCGGCGGGTTTCGTAATAAAGCACTGGTTCTTTTTTACGAAACCCGCCGAAACCCAGTCCCAGGTTCACTCCCCAATGGTGTACACTTGCCTGAGTTCTAGGTTCACTCCCCACAGCCACCTACTTCCCATAACTTTGTCGGGATTCGTCGGGTTTCGTCGGGTTTCGGCGGGTTTCGGCGGGTTTCGCAGGGTTTCGGCGGGTTTCGGCGGGTTTCGTAAAAAAGACACACCGAATAATTTATACAAATTATTCATTGTTAGTTGAGTGGGAAATTCAATAAGTAACTGTACATAATTTAGTGGAAGATAAATAATATCATTGTCATATCATGTAGAGTTACACGGCTATAAATAGTAATTTTATGTAGCCTTTGTTACCATAGTCAAGAAAACACACATAATGCGCAACCACAAGAATAATAATAATAATAATAATAATAATAATAATATAATAAGAAGAAGAAGAAAGAAGAAGAAGAAGAAGAAGAAGAAGAAGAAGAAGAAGAAGAAGAAGAAGAAGAAGAAGAAGAAGAAGGAGGAGGAGGAGGAGGAGGAGGAGGAGGAGGAGGAGGAGGAGGAAGAAGAAAAAGAAGAAGAAGAAGAAGAAGAAGAAGAAGAAGAAGAAGAAGAAGAAGAAGAAGAAGAAGAAGAAGAAGAAGAAAAGAAGAAGAAGAAGAAGAAGAAGAAGAAGAAGAAGAAGGAGGAGGAGGGAGGAGGAGGAGGAGGAGGAGGAGGAGGAGGAGGAGAGAGAAGAGGAAGAAGAAAGAAGAAAAAAGAAGAAAAGAAGAAGAAGAAGAAGAAGAAGAAGAAGAAGAAGAAGAAGAAGAAGAAGAAGAAGAAGAAGGAGGAGGAGGAGGAGGAGGAGGAGGAGGAGGAGGAGGAGAGAAGAAGAAGAAGAAGAAGAAGAAGAAGAAGAAGAAGAAGAAGAAGAAGAAGAAGAAGAAGAAGAAGAAGAAGAAGAAGAAGAAGAAGAAGAAGAAGAAGAAGAAGAAGGAGGAGGAGGAGGAGGAGGAGGAGGAGGAGGAGAAGAAGAAGAAAAAGAAGAAAAAGAAGAAAAAGAAGAAGAAGAAGAAGAAGAAGAAGAAGAAGAAGAAGAAGAAGAAGAAGAAGAAGAAGAAGAAGAAGAAGAAGAAGAAGAAGAAGAAGAAGAAGAAGAAGAAGAAGAAGGTTGGTTGGCAATGACACCTATAAAATGCCTGCGTTTTATTGCTTTATTCAATTGTTCTTTTTACATGAGCAATACTATGTATATCGTAGCTCAGTGGCTCACTTCAAGCTACAACGTCACTTCAAGCTACAACGTCACTTCAAGCTACAAAGTCACTTCTAGCTACAATGTCACTTTAAGCTGAAACGCCACTTCAAATTGCAACATCACTTCAAGCTGCATTGTCACTTCAAATTGCAACATCACTTCAAGCTGCATTGTCACTTCAAGCTGCAACGTCACTTCAAGCTGCAACATCGCTTCAAGCTGAACCGTCACTTCAGGCTGCAACGTCACTTTAAGCTGGAATGTCACTTCAAGCTACAACATCACTTCAAGCTACAACGTCACTTCAAGCTGCAACGTCACTTCAAACTGCAACGTCACTTAAAGTTGCAACGTCATTTCAAGCCAATCCATGAATAGCAAAATAATACCAACGAAATAAAAAGCTCTTTAAAAACATGAGGCTTTATATAATAGGGCAATATCCACTGAGCGTGCTCAAAAGGCTTAAAAGATTGAGATGTAACCTGAAAATCATAAGGACGAATTTGCGTCCAAAACGGTATGGTGTCGGCAGCTGGGAAGATTCTAACAGAATCAGCTATCCATTCACTACTGGGTGGACAGGGATCGATCTTGGTCCCTTTGCATGTGATGCGAGTGCTCTACCGACTGAGCTATCGTGACCCGCTTAGAAAACTAGCAGACGTGGGTTACGTTCATATTATGCGTTATCTAGGACGATAGATGTATTTTCTTCCAATGACAAAAAACTAAAATCGCACGTTCCCCATTATTTTACTTTTAAAAAGGCAATTTAATGACTTGTGTTTACCGACACTTATCAAAAAATGACGTCAAAAGACAAGTCTTTGGCCACAAAAGAAATCAAATCGTGAGTTGTATTCAATAGTTCAACCAATGGGATCACTTGTTTCCTTGGGCACTATTAACGACAACTCAGTAGGCGCTGTACAAACATAAAAATGACGTCAAAATATAAGTCCTAGTGGGTCCTAGCGTAGCCATCGTTAACATATAGCCTGACACTAGAACACAAGAACTCTCTAGGACTTATCTTTTGACGTCATTTTTTTATGTTTGTGCAGCGCCAAGTGAGTTGTCGTTAGTAGAGCTCAAGGAAACAAGTGATCTCATTGGTTGAACTTTTGACGTCATTTTTTTGGTCAGTGTCGGGCAATAAATTTACGAAGGCTACGGTCCTAGTGTCAAGCTATAGATAAAACAAAAATGATGTCACTCCTGTCTTTGTTATTGTTTTTTGCCATCTCATTAAACGTATTATCCAAGCTATAAATGTTCAAGGTTACACATATAGAGTTTTGTGCGTTGGTCCGTTTTATTTCCTGATGGCAATCTTTTGAGCTTCTTAGTCAAGCGCATACTATCTAGAAGTTAATGATGACAACGGTCACATAGAGGATATTGAATTATCTACTAGATTAATATATCTTGTGTAGTCCGATACCCATTGTTCTAACGGACCGTTCTCACAGTTCGTGAGTTAGGTGACTTACTTACTTGACTTATGCCTCTTGGCTCCTGGCGGAGCATAGGGCCTCAACAGCACTCTTCCATCTTCTTCTGTTCTTGGCACATACCTTTGCCTCATTCCAGGTAAGATTGGAGACGCACAAATTTTGGTGAAGGCTTCTCCTCCTCCAAGTCTGTTTTGGACGACCCCGTTTCCTCTTGCTCTGCGGGTTCCATTCCATCCTGCTTGGTTATATTACAAGGCTCTTTCCGCAGGGTATAGCCAACACATCGCCACTTTCTGCGTCTGACCTGGATATCCATTTGCTCTTTGTTTGATCTTGTCCAAAGGTCAGCATTTGGCACTTTGTCAAACCATTTCAACCTGAGGATTTGATGAGTTGGGTATCACTACTTAAATCAAAGGTATTAACTTCCGATGAGTCATTTTTTATAATATTATACTCAGAGTACTTAATACAAATACTGCTTCACGCTGTAGAAACACTTAATTAGAATTTTGACCAGAAAACGCGTCCTTCAAATATCGACTGATTAACATGACATCTTGACAAAACTCTCAAACCTAGGCCTTCCGAGAAGTCCCAGGTTTGAAAGTTTTTTGCCAAGATGAGGGTTATTTTAATCGATCGATATTCGAAGGATGAGTTTTCTGGCCAAAATTCTAAATACGTGTATATCCATGGTTTGACAAAATGCTTCCTGAATCATTCTTGTATAAAGTCTGTTCATTAGTCAATGTGGCAACAGTCGCTGGATACTGAATCTTGATATTCCATCAATACTGTATTGGGAGGGGGTCCCGATGGCTCAGTCGGTAGATTACTCATTTCACAAGCAAAGGGACCTAGATCGAACCCGGGTGAAGTCGAGACATTTTCTGACTCCTCCCCCACCCCTCGCCTGCTCACCAAGCAGTAATTGGATAGCTGGGTAGATTAGATCTGGCGGAAAGTACATAATATATATATATATATATATATATTATATATATATATTTGTTTATATATATATATATATATATATATATACTCCTATCGATCGAAGCACACAGACACACGCACACACACGTACACAAACACACACACACACACACACACATCAATACAAACACAAAGAGTTCAACCAAACTAATAATACTTTGAGATGATAGATAACATAATATTTCCTTATGTTAAAGTAAGGCCATGTAAGTGTGGTGAATGCCAAATTAAGCTTTGGATTGATGATCATTTGTGTTTTATCACCAGTGGCTATGGGTAGGGTGGCTGTTTGTCATGTCGAAATTCATCGAATTCATAGACACTGTGAGTATTGCCCTTTTTATTGGGTCGTTATTGATGGATGGAACAAGATTATAATAATAATATAACAATTGCAGGATTGGTTGATTGTGTGTGTGTGTGTGTGTGTGTGTGTGTGGGTGTGTGTGTGTGTGTGTGTGCAAAATTGTTAGCGTGTCAAAGGAGTAAGTGTTTGGGCATCGATAAATTTATGTATGCTCATAATGATGGTAATGATGATGATGATGATGATGATGATGATGATGATGATGATGATGATGATGATGATGATGATGATGATGAAACTGTCAATAATATAAATTCTATTGAACTCTCTTCGCTGTTTTGAGACTTCGACACATAGATAATGTAATCCAACCCGCTACTCACTGCTCTATTTCAGGTACTCTTCATCCTGCGCAAGAAGACAAGTCACGTGACATTCCTACACTGTTACCACCATGCCTTGATGGCTGTTTTCACCTGGATTGGATACAAGTTTTTGCCTGGAGGCGCCAGTTAGTCTTCCATCAAGAAAAAAAAAGATCTTTTATAAAGCGCAATAACCACTAAATGTGCTCAAAGCGCTTTACAATGGATTCCAGGCCAACAGCAACATTTAACATTTAGGATGAGACATGACGCCTGTTAGGCGATGTTACATTTTTTTTCGGACAGAGACCATGCTGTTAACGACCAGGTACTCATTTTACATCTGAGTACCGTGTGAGAATAGTAGTAAAGGGCCTTCTCCAAGGACTCAACTATGCGCCGAGCGAGGCTCGAACCCAGGACCTTCCGATCCGAAAGCGAGTGTCATACTATTAGACCACATACATCAGGCCCACGGAGCCGGAGTTCATCCTGGTTTCTATTGAGTGAAACTTACAATAGTAACTGCTTGCTACCCTTTGAACAGGACGCTAGTCGATCGTATGGTACTTTCCGGCAGATCTAACAGAGACATCTGCTTAGGAACGAATCTTAATCTTGATAATAATAGTAATAATAATAATAATAATAATAATAATAATAATAATAATAATAATAATAATAATAATAATAATAATGATAATAATAATAATAATAATAATAATAATAATAATAATAATAATAATAATAATAATAATAATAATAATAATAATAATAATAATAATAATAAATGTCTTTATTGTCCTCAAAATAGTGGCAATTTGTCATTTAGTTACACATAATTTATAACAATACAATATCATAGAGAACGTACATAACATATTATATTGACATATATACAAACGCACACGACATATGCACATTAGTAACATCGTAGTCATCGTCACCATCATCGTCATCAACAACAACATCATCATTATCATCATCATCATCATCATCATCATCATCATCATCATCATTTAATCTTCAATCTCCAAAGGCTTGTATCTGCCAAATGTCCCACGGGTCCATCACTGCAAATGTTCTATTACAGTCCAATCAAAACAGGGAACAGTCACAGATTACTTGGATGAGCAAATGTGTTCAAAACTTCTATTGTAAACCATGTCTTTGGATACAAGTTTTTACCTAGAGGCGCTAATAAGTGTGCCATTAAATTTTATTTTTACTTGAGCATTTATATAGCGCAATATCCACTAAATTTGTTCCAAACGCTTTACAAAGGAACCCTAGACGACAACAACAACAATAACACTGAACATGTAGGACGATACATGACGCCTGTTAGGCGATATTACTTTTTTTCTGACAGAGACAACGCTGTTAATGGCCAATCACTTATTTTGAACCTGAGTACGGCGGTTAGCGAATGTGAGTAAAGAGCCTTTTAAAAAGATTCAACTATTCGCCGCTAAGAATCCGACCCGAACCCCGGACCTTCCGATCCGAAGCGAATGTCATACCACTAGACCACATAGCCGTAAATAATAAAAGGGCTCTTTTAGAGCCATGAGGCACATGGAGATGGAGTTCACTCGGTTTCTATAGCGTGAAACGTATAATGGTAATGTTTGCTACCCTTTTGACAGAACGATGGTCTATCTAAAAGTACTTTCCGTCAGATTTAACACCCCAAATATCCAATCACTGCTTCGTGGACAGGGAGGGGGGGGGGGTCACACACAAAAAATAATCTTGATTTTACCCGACCAATCTCGGACGAGTGTAAGGCGAGTGCTCTACCAACTAATCTATCCGTAGTGCCAAATAGAAATAAGACCTATTCAACAGCAATGGGAAAAGTACTCCACAGTAGAAGTCCAGTTTCATTTTTTTTCTTAAAACTTAGTGCCGAAAAGAAAAAGACAACCTTCATTTATTTCTATATATTATATTTGTCTTAACGAGCTAATCAAAGAAAGCTAAATAACCAAGGCGTTAACCGCAGTGCAACAGCGAAGAAAATGTGTGACCCTTCGTATTATGTCGGAACGAACCAGATGCTTAAAAGGTAATTTTAATGTTAAAACTGGTCACAAATATAAATTGTTGGCATCATCAGCCTAAAATATGGTATCCATTCTCACCAATAAAACATACAAACTCAACACAAGTCTGATATTTCTGGCTTTTCACCATCTTAACCATCCCGACTTAATACCGTTTTGAGGCGAAGGGTCACATTTATGAAGTGAGTAGCGTACCTGCCACCAGTTATTATATTTATTCAACTACATTCATTTGTTTCGTTTTTTGGGGGTTTTTCTTTCCATTCTAGATATAATCTACCCCCTCATCAATAGCTTCATCCATGTTTTGATGTACATTTACTATGGCACTTCAGCCATTGGGCCACACATGAGGAAGTATTTGTGGTGGAAAAAGTATCTCACTATCATGCAAATAGTAAGCCATCTTCATCCTCCTCCTCCTCCTCCTCCTCCTCCTCCTCCTCCTCCTCCTCCTCTTCTTCTTCTTCTTCTTCTTCTTCTTCTTCTTCTTCTTCTCTCTCTCTTTCTCTCCCTTCTCCTCCTCCTCCTACCTTCAATTTGGGTTATATTGGTAATGATGATGAAATTGATGATGATGATGATGATGGTGGTGGTGGTGATGGCGATGGTGATGATGAAAGTTATTATTATCATTATTATTATTATTATTACCACCATCATCATCATCATCATCATCGTCATCATCATCATCATCTTCATCATCATCATCATCATCATCATCATCATCATCATCATCATCATCATCATCATCATCATCATCATCAACATCATTTTTATCAATATCATTACCAAAATAACTGAAAACAATCTTCGTTTCCATTCCTCAGAGCCAGTTTGTGATATTCCTAAGCCAAGGAATCATCAACACGATATACGGGTGTCCCATCCCTACAGTATTTAAATACGCAGTCTATTTTTATACCATGACCATTCTTACACTCTTTATCAACTTTTACCTTAAAGCTTATACCATCACTAAGAAACATCCGAATCACGACAGAGTTAAAAATGGAAAGAAAAAGTAGATATTGTCTAGATTATAATTTGATTTTACTGCATTTATGGAATAACATAATAAATTTGATTGAGAAATGTTATTCCTTGAGTGTTTGTGTGTGTGTGTGTGTGTGTGTGTGTGTGTGTGTTTTGTTTGTGTTTGTGAATTTGGTCGAATTTTGAATTGTATCTTTGTGTGTTAGTAGTTATGCAACCATTACATAGATTGCACTGAAGGAATATAAGTTTGGTTGAGAAATTATATATTTCGTGAGTGTGTGTGTGTGTGTGTGTGTGTGTGTGTTTGTGCTTGTTCGAATTTTTAATTGTATAACTAGTCTGTGTCGAAGTAGTGATGCAAGCATAATATGTATTGCTTTTAAGGAATACAATTTTGGTTGAGAAATTGTATTCCGTGATTCTCTCTCTCTCTCTCTCTCTCTCTCTCTCTCTCTCTCTCTCTCTCTCTCTCTCTCTCTCTCTCTCTCTCTCTCTCTCTCTTGTGTCTGTGTGTGTGTTTGTGAATTTTCTTGCTCGAATTTTGACTTGTATAACTAGACTGTGCGTAAGTAGTTATACAACCACAATATGGATTGCATTTAAGGAATATGAGTTTTCTTGAAAATTTTATTCCGTGTGTGTGTGTGTGTGTGTTTGTGTGTTTGTCTGCGTGTGTGTGTGTGTGTGTTTTGTTTGTTTTGTTTGTTTGTGAATGTGCTTGTTTGACGAATTTAAAATTTGATTGAGAAATTTGATTCCGTGAGTGTGTGTGTGCGTGTGTGTGTGTTTGCGTGTGTGCGTGTGTGTTTGTTTATATATGTGAATGTGCTTGTTTATTCGCATTTTGAATTGTGGGTCATATCTAATTGTAGTTACACAACCATAAATGATATAGATAATTAATTTCGTAAGTCGTTTTGTTTTTTGGTTCTACAAAGATTCCTCAATAAAAGATCTGACTTTTTATTCTCAAGAATTGCCTCATATAATTTGTTATATTTCTTTTTAAGGGTTTTCACGCGCTTTCAACTCAAATAGATGCTGTGCTCTTGGCTAAGAAGTTCATAACATTGCCATCCGGAAGTATAACGGAACAACACACAAAACTATGTGTAACCGTAAACGTTTATAGTCTGGTTAATTCGTTTAGGGAGAATTATTCATAAACGTGGATTGCAAAAAAAAACAAACAAAAAAACTAAAACCTGAGTGACGTCAACTTCATTCTATATAGATAGTATGAAGTTGTCGTCACTCAGGTCTTTGTAATTGTTTCTTGCCATCCGCGTTTATGAGTAATTCTCTCTAAACTGTATTAACCTAACTATAAACGTTTAAGGTTACACATAGTTTTGTGTGTTGGTCCCTTATACTTCCGGATGGCAATTTTGTGAGCTTCTTAACCAAGCGCATAGTATTTATATATGTCATTTCAGCGCCGATAAAAAGGAAGAAAATGGGATAGTAAAAAATGACCGACATTTTCTGTCCGAAAAAAAAAAAGATAATTTGAGTGCTTAAGTGTTCTTGAATTTTGTTGTGTTGGGACTTTTCGTAAAAGGTTTTGAGCACATTTAAAGCCCAAGTTTTAAAATGTTAACTTATCATTTGTTGAAATCTTGTGGTCCATAGATAAAGTTATAGTTCTGAAAAAGTATGTATGAAGCAGAGTCAGACAAAACAAACAGAAAAATTCAAATTAATTTTTTTAAAAACAAACTTTAAAAAACATCCCCAAATAGAATAGAATAGAATAGAATTTCCTTTATTCATCCCACGGGCGAAATTTGTCTCTAGGGTCTATTCCAAGGGAGGACTGGAATAACCCAGGCGTCAGCCGCAGTGCAGCGCCGGAAATTGATCTAGGGCGAGGTGGTGACTCGCTCAAGGTCACACAGCGCAGCGGCGGTTGATCGAACTCGGTACCTTTCGGGTATGAATGAAGCAAAAAGACTGTATCACGGAGCCACGCTGCCGCTGATCAATGACCCCTTGTAAAGCGCATTGTGCACGTTTAGTGGATATTGCGCTATATATATATATATATATATATATATATATATATATATATATATATATAAAAGCCCAAGCTCAAGCTCATAAAACAGACAGAAAAATATCAACACAAAAAAAAAAAAGAAAAGAAAGAAAAACATCCCCCCAAATCAACCTGCCTCCAGTTACGCTGAACAACGCCAATCTCTCATCTCTCATTCTTTATTAGGGGGCAGCGTGGCTCAGTGGTACAGTCTTTGCTTCCTACCCGAAAGGTATCGAGTTCGATCACCCGCCGCTGCGCTGTGTGGCCTTGAGCAAGTCACCTTGCCCTAGCTCAATTTGCGGCGCTGCACTGCGGCTGACGCCTGGGTTATTCCAATCTTCCCTTGGAATAGACCCTTGAGACAAATTTCCCCTATGGGATGAATAAAGGGAATTTTAGAAATATTATTTATTATAGTGTTTTGTTGACAAAAGGCGAATAAAAAAAAATTCACAAAATCTGTCTTTTGTGAATTAACTTAAAGTTTTCTTTACGTATGACCGACGTGCATATATTTGCAGGTCTGATAACCGAACACAATTATGAGCCCGATTTAACATAGTAGTAATGAACAATAATTGCCTTGATTTGAGAGTACAGTATTTCTATTACAACAATGATCCCATAACAATTTGGATTATCAGACCTGTAAATAAGCACACGTGCGTATCACAACTGTGATTTATCCCTCCGAGCTTCAAGCGCCAATATTTACATTTCTGCTTTGTATGACACTTTCTCTATTTTCATAAAAATATATAATTTATGGAGCAACTAAAATTAATGTCTTCGTCTTCGTCCTCTCGTGTTCAATGTATGTGTTGTTTGATGCAAGCGAGGGTTCACAGCGTAAAGCGCATACCCTTATGATGTAATGTACTAACACATTATCTCATTCATCTGCAGTGTTTCATTCATCCCGTTTTATTGATAAAGGGGAAACCCAAAACGTTCATTTGATCTGTTTTTGTTTTTTGTTTTTTTTTTTTTGTAATTAAATTGAAGCTTACATTCAATTTCACATTGTTATTTGTTGTACCCTTGTGAAGAATATAGGTATGTATTAAAATTGTCCCAACTATCGGGAGCCTCTGTGCTGTAATGGTAGTACGTCTGACCGCTAATCAGAAGGTCCGAGGTTCGATCCTTTTCTGGGATGTTTTTTTTCTTGTATTTTTCTTTCTTGCTTTGTCTAGCACCTTTCATATAGATACACTTGTTCAGTTCTTCATCTTTCTCTAACACAACTTTAAAGAAGTTAATCTAGTTGGTTTGACGTCATCAATTTTTGACACTGTTTGTGTATCTTTCTCAAGTGGTTTGAGTTTTTAAATATCAATGATAATGGACGTTTTGTCGGAATTTGAATGTTGTTGAAGCACAAAGTCTTAGAAGTAGTGCATTGGTAATCTTGCCAACTCATTATTTTCAACGAAGATTTCTTCACGGACAGAAAACGAGACAACGCAGGTTTGCTGTTACGTTCTGTTTGTGTGAGTATGCTGTTTGCATCCTGTAAAGAATCTGCCTCTAAGTCTATCTCGAGTGCTTCTTCTTCTTCTTCTTCTTCTTCTTCTTCTTCTTCTTCTTCTTCTTCTTCTTTTTCTTCTTCTTCTTCTTCTTCTTCTTCTTCTTCTTCTTCTTCTTCTTCTTCTTCTTCTTCTTCTTCTTCTTCTTCTTCTTCTTCTTCTTCTTCTTCTTCTTCTTCTTCTTCTTCTTCTTCTTCTTCTTCTTCTTCTTCTTCTTCTTCTTCTTCTTCTTCTTCTTTTTCTTCTTCTTCTTCGGGAATGATGAAGGATTATTGAACGTGCTTTATTGAAATGTTCTTCTTGAGGAATTTATTGAATTTAAAAAAGAGCTTTATATAGGACAATATCCACTAAATGTGCTCAAAGCGCTTTACAAGGGGTCCCTGGTCAATAGCAACATTTAACATTTAGGACGGAACATGAAGCCTGTTAGGCGTTATTACAATTTTCGGACAAAGACAACGCTGTTAACGGCCAGGTACTAATTTTACAACCCGAGTACGGTGAGAGAATGTGAGGCTCGAACCCAGGACCTTCCGATCCGAAAGCGAGTGTCATACCACAAGACCACATAGCCGCACATTAATATACATATATTAATATATTATACAGATTTTAAAAACTATCAACTGATATAATATAGTATAATGGACATTAGAGAAAAAAAAATATTCGCTAATCAGAAGGTCCGAGGTTCGATCCTTTTCTGGGATGTTTTTTTTTTCTTGTATTTTTCTTTCTTGCTTTGTCTAGCACCTTTCATATAGATACACTTGTTCAGTTCTTCATCTTTCTCTAACACAACTTTAAAGAAGTTAATCTAGTTGGTTTGACGTCATCAATTTTTGACACTGTTTGTGTATCTTTCTCAAGTGGTTTCAGTTTTTAAATATCAATGATAATGGACGTTTTGTCGGAATTTGAATGTTGTTGAAGCACAAAGTCTTAGAAGTAGTGCATTGGTAATCTTGCCAACTCATTATTTTCAACGAAGATTTCTTCACGGACAGAAAACGAGACAACGCAGGTTTGCTGTTACGTTCTGTTTGTGTGAGTATGCTGTTTGCATCCTGTAAAGAATCTGCCTCTAAGTCTATCTCGAGTGCTTCTTCTTCTTCTTCTTCTTCTTCTTCTTCTTCTTCTTCTTCTTCTTTCTTCTTCTTTCTTCTTCTTCTTCTTCTTCTTCTTCTTCTTCTTCTTCTTCTTCTTCTTTCTTCTTCTTCTTCTTCTTCTTCTTCTTCTTCTTTCTTCTTTTCTTCTTCTTCTTCTTCTTCTTCTTCTTCTTCTTCTTCTTCTTCTTCTCTTCTTCTTCTTCTTCTCTTCTTCTTCTTCTTCTTCTTCTTCTTCTTCTTCTTCTTCTTCTCGGAATGATGAAGGATTATTGAACGTGCTTTATTGAAATGTTCTTCTTGAGGAATTTATTGAATTTAAAAAAGAGCTTTATATAGGACAATATCCACTAAATGTGCTCAAAGCGCTTTACAAGGGGTCCCTGGTCAATAGCAACATTTAACATTTAGGACGGAACATGAAGCCTGTTAGGCGTTATTACAATTTTCGGACAAAGACAACGCTGTTAACGGCCAGGTACTAATTTTACAACCCGAGTACGGTGAGAGAATGTGAGGCTCGAACCCAGGACCTTCCGATCCGAAAGCGAGTGTCATACCACAAGACCACATAGCCGCACATTAATATACATATATTAATATATTATACAGATTTTAAAAACTATCAACTGATATAATATAGTATAATGGACATTAGAGAAAAAAAAATATTTTAATACACGTAATTCTAAGTCCAAACGATTGAAAATATGAGGCAGGGCTGTCCGATTCCGCAACATCAGATGGTAGACAATCCCAGAGTCAAATGAATATGGGTAAAAAAAACCCCAAAAAACTTGAGCTTTTATATAGCGCAATATCCACTAAACATGCTCAAAGCGCTTTACAAGGGGACCCTGGCCAACAGCAACACATAACATGTAGGACGAGACATGACGCCTGTCAGGCGATATTACAAATTTTTGGGACAGAGACAACGCTGTTAACGACCAAGTACTCATTTTACACCCGATTACGGTGAGAGAATGTGAGTAAAGAGCCTTCTCCCAGGACTCAACTATGCGCCGAGCGAGGCTCGAACCCAGGGCCTTCCGATCCGAATAGAGTAGAAGGAATCCAGGTGGATGTTCTCTATTGTATTTTACTTGACATTGGGAGGCCTTCCTAAAGCTCCTACATCCCCAGTATTCTTGTTCTAG
>NC_088360.1:105517087-105521561 GCF_034508935.2 Berghia stephanieae
TTAGAAAACATTTTCGTTCCAGGGCATAATCATTATTGTGATACAAGAGTCATAACCTAACACCATCCCAAACCACAAATGTTACTTCTATCTTCAGTGAGTTGAAGCTGTAAAAGTATGGATTGTATTGGATTAGAAAGAAAACGATCTCGACATTTTTTTACATTGCCATAATTTAGTCAGAATTAAGCATAACCTTGTGATTTTCCATAAATATATGTAATATCACCGATTCTTAAAACGTATTGGAAGTCTCAGGTTTATTTTGTTGGATAATATGAGGTTTGATAAACGTAGATCGATATATGAATTAAAAGTCTACTAGCTAAAATGATAACAGTGTTTGGCGGTAGTACAGCGGTTTTCGTCGTTAAGAGAAACTGCATTCTTTGTCATTTATTTATTTAGTGACCTTAGTGTCTCGTCCGGCTATGTGGTCTAATGGTATGTCACTCGCTTTTGGATCGGAAGGTCTTGGGTTCGAGCCTGGCTCGGCGCATAGTTGAGTCCTTGGAAAAGGCTCTTTACTCCCATTCTCATACCATGAGTACCAGGCCGTTAACAGCGTTGTTCTGTTCGAAATATATACGTAATATCGTCTGGCGGGCGTTATATCAAGTTCTACATGTTAAGTGTTGCTGTTGGTCTGGGATCTCTTGTAAAACGCTTTGAGACTTCGAGTGGATGTTACGCTATATAAAAACTCATTTTTAAAGAGGATAATACTTGTCTTGTTTTCTTCAAAGAACAATTCTCTGTGAGCTTTGAAACTTCAAACCATCAATTGTCCTAATGGATTCTGCTGTGCTCTAAATAAAAACAAACCCACATATTCAACATTTTGGCTAGAAACTCGTCCTTCAAAAATCGACCCATTAAAAAGATTCCCATCTTGGTAAAAACTCTCAAGAGGAGAGTTTTGGACAAGTTGAAAGACCGATAAACGATCGATATTTGAAGGACGAGTTTTTTTTTCCCAGAATTGTAAAAACTTTTTTTAATAAATTGTTTTTAAGAGCACGACAGTGTTGTGAATAGCTGAGGTTGAGTTATATAAATGTTGTGGTGGGTTTTGTGCCAATCTTTTTCATTAATCAAATGACATTTTAAAATATTATGATGGATTTAATCGTGTTCTAAATAAAACTTTTCGACAGCTCAAGGGGCATATCGGGAAAGACGCCTTTGTGGAGTTTTATACCGGCAGAGAGTCCAAGACTTTGGAGAAGATATTCGTCTTCAGATTGGCTTCACGCGAATACGAGGTAATCTGCCTGAAAACTCGGGAGTGAACTGTATTTACTCTAAACCTCCCTATAAATAGAAACGCGTATGGATATCAAGTTTACATTAAAACGTTGTGACGTTAGATTGTCAAGCGTTAACTGTCACTAAAATTAGATTGTTTATTTCTTTAAAGTATGATTAAAGTATTTCTAATAAATGTCTTTTATTCAGAGATAATGATATCAAAAATCAGAATCAATTAAGGGGTAGAATAGAGGATATCTTACTCTCTTTCGTTTTTTGGAATTGAACTTTGTTCCCAACGCCTTCCGAATTCCAAAAATCAAGAGTGTGAGAATCGTATATATTATAATATTATTATTTACCAAGAAAAAAAGCAATAAAGACAGAAATATTTTTGTGATCGAAATTGGAATTGGGTAATTGAAACCCACTTTCTCAAATAAAACTGATTCGAAGCTGCTAGAAGCTGTGGGCTGTAAAAAAAAAGTAATAAATAAAAATGAATATAACAGATCAAACTACCAAACACGGAACGTTTCGGGCTCAAAACCTTTTTTAAGCCAACAACAACAAAAATACAATATAAACATAATTACATTACATCTCTCTGAAGTCTATATGTTCTTTTAAGTTTGTGTCGGAAGAGCTATCTGCATGAAGAAAATTAAGTTTAAATTCAAAATAATCTGAATTAGTCATTTTAATTGTATTTGAAGTTTAAGAAACTGTAAAATAAGCTACCTAGACTCTATCTAGACTATAGATTCTAGTCCGAGTCTACTAAGCTATAGATAGAACGAAGTTGACGTCATTCAAGGTCTTTGTTATCGTTTTTTGCCACCGGGGGGATGAGTAATTCTTAATAAACTTTATTAACCAGACTATAAACGTTTAAGGTTACACATAGTTTTGTGTGTTGGTCCGTTATACTTCCGGATGGCACTGTTGTTAGCATCTTAGCCAAGCGCACACTATCTATAGAGATTAACCCGATGAGTGTTTAGCAAGTCAAGTCTTCGAGGTTGTCACCGTGGCCTGTGTGAGAGGCGAGAAGTGTGAGAAGTGACGACATGAGCTCTCATCCAGTTCCCGTGCTTCTTTAGAACTTGCTCTTGCCAATTTTTGCCTCAGCTAATTAATTCATACTACGGAAATAGAAGCCACCTCTGCAATGACGCTGTTTATTTTAGGGGAAATTATATAAAACCGTTTGTAGTCGATTAATCACAAATAAGACACGTTGTAACTGATAAATTATCTGACTGTGATGAATTAAGGAGCAGGCACTTGTAGGTGTAAGAGAAAGATATGAAAAATGTGTATTGAACAATGCCAGACAAAATTGTGTCTCTTTGCCTTGTCTCGCACTGTTTCATACACATGTTTCATATTTTACGCCAGTTTCTACTCTTTAATTTATCATTTTCATTTTTTTTAAAATAACAATGGGGGTAACTCTAATGTCTTCTTCCGCGTCCTCTCGTGTTCAATGTTCGTGTTTTATGAGGCAGCGAGGGTTCACAACAGAAGCGCATAATATCTTTGTGAAGAATACAGACATTTAACTGTCCCCAAAATCGGGCAACCTCTGTGGTGTAATAGTAGCACGTCTGACCTGAAACCAGGAGGTCTGAGATTTGATCTCCAGTCGCAGCAGGATGATTTTTAAAATATTTTTTAAAAAGTTTTTTGTTTCTTGTATTTGTCACTCTGCTTTGTCTGGCATGTTTCATGTACATTTTTTTCAGATCTTAATCTTTAGATTTCTGTCTCTATCAGACAGGCCCCAAGGCTCCTTCCGTTAAGCTCGCCCTTGAAGTCCTGGCTAATACAGAATGTAGATGGGTGGAGGCGGTCTACGCCCATGATCCTTGCGGCATCTTTGTCGACAGATGTCCTTTTCAAAGTAAGATCACTTAGATTTATGTGAAATTTTTTGCTGGTTTTTTTTTTAATGCAGTGGAATGCGGATATTGCCAGGTCTACGCCCATGATCCTTGCGGCTTCTTTGTCGACAGATGTCCTTTTCAAAGTAAGAGCTCTTAGAATTATGTGAACTTTTTTTGCTGGTTTTTTTTAATGCAGTGGAATCCGGATATTGCCAGGTCTACGCCCATGATCCTTGCGGCATCTTTTTCGACATATGTCCTTTTCAAAGTAAGACCTCTTTGAATTACGTGAACTTTTTGGCTGTTTTTTTAATGCAGTGGAATCAGGATATTGCCATGTCTACGCCCATGATCCTTGCGGCATCTTTGTCGACATATGTCCTTTTCAAAGTAAGACCTCTTAGACTTATGTGAACCTTTTTGACGGTTTCTTTTAAAAATGCAGTGGAATCCGGATAATGCCAACACACCGCCGGAGCAGAGAGATTGGTGTTGACTTTCAACAAGGTTGACTTTATCCATTATCAATGCAATGTACTTAGTTAAGAACAGAAATGGTTGAGAGTAACAAGAGGTGTTGACTTTAAGTTGATTTTAAGGGTGTTGTCTTTATACAGATTGCACAGTAGCGTAATATCCACTTAATTTGCTCAAGGTTACCAAAGCAACAGCAACATTTAATACATAGAATGAAGCTTTACGCCTGTAAGGCGCTATAATTTTTTTTCCACAGGGACAGAGTCCTGTTACCGGCAGGTACTCATTCTACACCTGAGTGAGATGAGAGCATCTGAGTAAAGTCCGAAGAGAGTGTCACTCTACAAAATGATAAAGCCAAGATACCAAAATATTTTATTATAAATATTATTGTTCCATACTTTTTGGAGCCCCGACAAAGAAAGATCTTTCAGCTGGAGATAGTTTACATAATATTATAGAAATTTTTATCAGTCCTTCATTTTGGAATCAGGGTGATCGGAGATAAAAAAAATCAAAGAGGCCCCCAAGCTCAATAATAGAGATAGTGTGCGCTTTGCTAAGAAACTCAAAACATTGCCATCCGGAAGTATAACGGACCAACACACAAAACTATGTGTAACCTTAAACGTTTATAGTCTGGTTAATACAGTTTAGTGAGAATTACTCACAAACATGGCTGGCAAAAAAACAAAACAAAAAAAAACAAAGGCCTGGATGACGTCATCTTCGTTTTATCTATAGAAGAAACACATTTGACGTCATTCAGCTCTTTGTTATTGTTTTAGACAGCCATTTCAATGAGTAGTTCTCGACAAAATGTATTAACCAGACTGCAAACGCTTAAGGTAACACAT
>NC_088360.1:105524161-105529161 GCF_034508935.2 Berghia stephanieae
AGTTTTGTCAAGATGTCATGTTAATCAGTCGATATTTGAAGGACGCGTTTTCTGGTCAAAATTCTAATTAAGTGTTTCTACAGCGTGAAGCAGTATTTGTATTAAGTACTCTGAGTATAATATTATAAAAAAATGACTCATCGGAAGTTAATACCTTTGATTTAAGTAGTGATACCCAACTCATCAAATCCTCAGGTTGAAATGGTTTGACAAAGTGCCAAATGCTGACCTTTGGACAAGATCAAACAAAGAGCAAATGGATATCCAGGTCAGACGCAGAAAGTGGCGATGTGTTGGCTATACCCTGCGGAAAGAGCCTTGTAATATAACCAAGCAGGCTCTCGAATGGAACCCGCAGAGCAAGAGGAAACGGGGTCGTCCAAAACAGACTTGGAGGAGGAGAAGCCTTCACCAAAATTTGTGCGTCTCCAATCTTACCTGGAATGAGGCAAAGGTATGTGCCAAGAACAGAAGAAGATGGAAGAGTGCTGTTGAGGCCCTATGCTCCGCCAGGAGCCAAGAGGCATAAGTCAAGTAAGTAAGTCACCTAACTCACGAACTGTGAGAACGGTCCGTTAGAACGATGGGTATCGGACCACACAAGATATATTAATCTAGTAGATAATTCAATATCCTCTATGTGACCGTTGTCATCATTAACTTCTAGATAGTATGCGCTTGACTAAGAAGCTCAAAAGATTGCCATCAGGAAATAAAACGAACCAACGCACAAAACTCTATATGTGTAACCTTGAACATTTATAGCTTGGATAATACGTTTAATGAGATGGCAAAAAACAATAACAAAGACAGGAGTGACATCATTTTTGTTTTATCTATAGCTTGACACTAGGACCGTAGCCTTCGTAAATTTATTGCCCGACACTGACCAAAAAATGACGTCAAAAGTTCAACCAATGAGATCACTTGTTTCCTTGAGCTCTACTAACGACAACTCACTTGGCCTGCACAAACCTAAAAAATGACGTCAAAAGATAAGTCCTAGAGAGTTCTTGTGTTCTAGTGTCAGGCTATAAGTTAACGATGGCTACGCTAGGACCCACAAGGACTTATATTTTGACGTCATTTTTATGTTTGTACAGCGCCTACTGAGTTGTCGTTAATAGTGCCCAAGGAAACAAGTGATCCCATTGGTTGAACTATTGAATACAACTCACGATTTGATTTCTTTTGTGGCCAAAGACTTGTCTTTTGACGTCATTTTTTGATAAGATTGAGATGTAACCTGAAAATCATAAGTGTTTACCAAGTCATTAAATTGCCTTTTTAAAAGTAAAATAATGGGAAACGTGCGATTTTAGTTTTTTGTCATTGGAAGAAAATACATGTATCGTCCTAGATAACGCATAATATGAACGTAACCCACGTCTGTTAGTTTTCTAAGCGGGTCGCGATAGCTCAGTCGGTAGAGCTCTCGCATCACATGCAAAGGGACCAAGATCGATCCCTGTCCACCCAGTAGTGAATGGATAGCTGATTCTGTTAGAATCTTCCCAGCTGCCGACACCATACTGTTTTGGACGCAAATTCGTCCTTATGATTTTCAGGTTACATCTCAATCTTTTAAGCCTTTTGAGCACGCTCAGTGGATATTGCCCTATTATATAAAGCCTCATGTTTTTAAAGAGCTTTTTATTTCGTTGGTATTATTTTGCTATTCATGGATTGGCTTGAAATGACGTTGCAACTTTAAGTGACGTTGCAGTTTGAAGTGACGTTGCAGCTTGAAGTGACGTTGCAGCTTGAAGTGACGTTGCAGCTTGAAGTTACGTTCCAGCTTGAAGAGATGGTGCAACTTGAAGAGACGGCGCAGCTTGAAGAGACGATGCAGCTTGAAGAGATGATGCAGCTTGAAATGACATTCCAGCTTAACGAAACGTTGCAGTTTGAAATGACGTTTCAGCTTGAAGTGACGTTGTAGCTTGAAGTGACGTTGTAGCTTGAAGTAACGTTGCAGCTTGAAGTGAGCCACTGAGCTACGATATACATAGTATTGCTCATGTAAAAAGAACAATTGAATAAAGCAATAAAACGCAGGCATTTTATAGGTGTCATGGCCAACCAACCTTCTTCTTCTTCTCTTCTTCTTCTTCTTCTTCTTCTTCTTCTTTTTCTTCTTCTTCTTCTTCTTCTTCCTCTCTTCTTCTTCTTCTTCTTCTTCTTCTTCTTCTTCTTCTTCTTCTTCTTCTTCTTCTTCTGCTTCTTCTCCTTCTCCTTCTCCTTCTTCTTCTTCTTCTTCTTCTTCTTCTTCTTCTTCTTCTTCTTCTTCTTCTTCTTCTTCTTCTTGCCGTTGCGCATTATGTGTGTTTTCTTGACTATGGTAACAAAGGCTACATAAAATTACTATTTATAGCCGTGTAACTCTACATAATATGACAATGATATTATTTATCTTCCACTAAATTATGTACAGTTACTTATTGAATTTCCCACTCAACTAACAATGAATAATTTGCATAAATTATTCTAGATTCAGATAATCGATTACTTACCATGGGTTCATCTGGAGTGTTCCGATACGTATGCAAATGCTCGCATGTCATCGAATAGCCTTTTCGATATAAGCCACCTGCCACCTGGCGGGAATAATTCATGCTTTTTATTGATGCATTGCATTAATTTAGTTTTAAACAAAAAAACTCATAACGTCCACCAGACGGATTATATAACCAATACACAAAACTATAGATAGAACGAAGTTGACGTCACTCGGGTCTTTGGTATTGCTCTTTGCCATCCGTGTTTATGTGTAAATCTCACTAAACTGTAATAACTAGACTTTAAACGTTTAAGGTTACACATAGTTTTGTGTGTTGGTCCGTTATACTTCCGGATGGCAAGGTTGTGAGCTTCTAAGGCAAACGCATACTATCTATATGTAACTCTTAACGTTTACAGTCTGATATATATATATATATATATATATATATATATATATATATATACAATTTACTGAAAACTACTCATAAAAATGGTTGGCTAAAAACAATAACAAAGAGCTTGAGCTTGGCTAAGAAGCTCACAACATTGCCATCCGGAAGTATAACCGACCAACACACAAAACTCTGTGTAACCTTGAAGTTTTATAGTCTGGATAATATAATTTAGTGAGAATTACTCATAAACGTGGATGGCAAAAACAATAACAAAGACCTGAGTGACGTCAACTTCATTCTATCTATATATTGATAGAATTAACAAAACATGTTACTATGGCTTTTAATGATGAACTCGCTCTGAATGTGTCTGTCACAGAGGTCGTAAATCCTTTCATAGTCAACTATAAAAATACATAATTTTATTGAGCATCGTAGTTTAAGCTGTTACTTGTCGTACTCTCAAAAATCACGAGTTTAAAAATTTGGCCAGAAAACTCGTCATTCAAATAATATTTATAGATTTAGACGACTTTCATCTTGCCAAATCGATTGGTCCCAGGTTTGAGAATGTTTGCTAAAGATGAGTGTCATTTAAATAGATGGATTTTTGCAGAGGACGAGTTTTCTGGGCAAAATTTCAAATATGTGTTTTTCCAGAGTACGGCAGTGAACAGGTCAAAGTGGTTTTACGACTGTACAAATCCATGACAGTTAATTGTACAATCTTTATTGTATGCTTGTGCATCATGCTCAATGTGTTATAGAAAATATTTTCGTACACCACATTGCTCCAAATGGTCATTTTCATCACCACACACTTTTTTATATTGGACCAACTGTTCATTTTCATCACCACATACTGTTTTTCTATTGCACCAAATGTTCATTTTCATCACCACACACTTTTTTATATTGGACCAAATGTTCATTTTCATCACCACACACTGTTTTTCTATTGCACCAAATGTTCATTTTCATCACCACACACTGTTTTTCTATTGCACCAGATGTTCATTTTCATCACCACACACTGTTTTTCTATTGCACCAAATGTTCATTTTCATCCCCACACACTGTTTTTCTATTGCACCAAATGTTCATTTTCATCACCACACACTGTTTTTCTATTGCACCAAATGTTCATTTTCATCACCACACACTTTCTACAAACTCATCTGTTTGAATCTATTTGAGAACAAAAACTAGAGCACTTATATAACGCAATATCCACTAAATGTACTCAAAGCGCTTTACAAGGGACCTCTAACCGACAACATTACGTACCATAAAAAATGAGACATGCCCGCATGTTAGGCGATATTACATTTTCCCCCCGACATAGACAGCACTGCTAACGGCCAGGTACTCATTATACACCTGAGTACGGTTAGAGAATGTACGTAAAGAGTCTTTTCCAAGGATTCAACTATGCGCCGAGCGAGGCTCGAACCCAGGACCTTCCGATCGGAAAGCGAGTGTCATACCAGAAGACCACATAGCCGCACTTTAGGTGATAAATTCCCTATCGACACATTTCTTAAACAAACAACACATTAAAAATATTTGAAAGTCGTCATATTTACTTACATTAACAAAAATATACAAGTTGAATAAACTCATGAAGTAGTTATAAACGATGATGGTCTTTTTGAGGTTTCTTGGTTTGGCATTCTCCATGGCCCGTGGTCCCTGCAGACATACGATGGTGTAGAGGGCCGTCAGAGTGAGGATGTGGGATGGAGATCCCATGAGGGGGTACTGGCTCGATGAAGGGTCTGGGGGGGGGGGAAGGGGGGGGGGGATTTGGTTTTTAAGGAATGAGTTAATAAAGTTTGTTGAGAGCTCATTTCAATGAAATAAAGAATACGGAACAGATTATGATTATATCATTGTCATCATCGGCATCGTCGTCGTCATTATCATCATCATCATTATAATCATTATCATTATCATCATTATCATCATCATCAACAACATCATCACCAATATCATCACCAATATCACAATCATCATCATCATCATCATCATCATCATCATCATCATCATCATCATCATCATAATTATCATCAGCAGCAGCATCAGCATCATCATTTTCGTCTT
>NC_088360.1:105539161-105542776 GCF_034508935.2 Berghia stephanieae
ATTTCAAGGTAGACGGAGAAGTACTGCGCTATCCTCTTTCAAGCGATCAAAGTACGACATGTAAATGATGTATAGCGAGTTTTCGTGGATTAGAAAGAATGATTGTGTTTTAACTACAAAATCAATATTTCAATGTACAGTTAATAGGATTGTATTGACATGGGACTCTATAATTTTGAACATCCATAAATATCACAGCTGCTAAATTGTCAATTTCTAAAGGCACGTTGCGGCTGAAATTCAAACCCATTATCTCCCGGTTAAATTTAAAAAAAATAAAAATAAAAATAAATAAATAATAAAATAAAAACATTGAGCATTTATATAGTGCTTAACGTGGTCAGGGCACTTAACAACTGGCCCCTGGCCAACAGCTATACTAAACGAGTAGGGCGGAACCTGGAGATATTACCATTTTTTCCCGACAGAGACAGCGCTGTTAACGGCCATATATTAATTTGACACCTGGGTACGGCTAGATAATGTGAGTTAAGACTCTTTTCCAATGACTCAATTATGCGCCGCTCAGAGCTCAGAGCGGGATTCGATCCCAAGACCTTCTAATCGGAGGGAGAGTATTATACCACAAGACTACATAACTGCACTATTTTGATTATTGATGAAGTGAGGGTTTTTAATTGACATAACACTCCAAGGGTTTGTCTAGGCCTATCGCTCCGATTCCAAATCCAAGTCCAAAACAAAAGGGTAAAAATGTTTCCTCTTCAAAGAGAAAGAATGATGGTGGAGATGACAAAACGAAAAGTTTCGTCAGAGAGGCCCTATCCTGCATAAAAGCGATCGAATGAAATTATAGAGACAACCGATAGTGAATGGAACCTCCAAGACATCAGTTTCAACTCAAGCATGCTAAAGCCGATCTTGATTTTAGTTTTGACTTTGGTTCAAATAGATCTGCTACACCACATAACAGCTTTACTAATGAGGCGGACAATGCTATTAAAGGTATATAACACTTTTTATTCACTCGGAATTAGACCAAAACAACGATAGTTAAATGTTTTGTGTGCAGTGGGTAAATTGTTGGTATGCACGAATCTAAAATATATAATCTCAATAAATAATCAAGGACTATTTGTTGTAACATTGTTATACAAATATTTTTTATTCCGTCTGAGGTAAAAGGTTGAGAATGATAAAGTTAGTGAAACAATTCTGAATGTTCATCAAAAATATGTATTAAATTTAATTATCCAGTTATCTGATTTATTGCATAATCTTATCTTTGGTATATTATTATGATTACTTTATGAAGCAATTGGATAACATAATAAATTTATTGGATGGAATGTTTCTTTCTTGTTTATAGACCAGCCTCCAAAATGCAAGAACAGGATGACCAGAATAATAGACCTCGGCAAACCTGCCTCATCACAATACGCGAACAACTATCGGACTCCATTTGGTCAAGATTTTCACAGAAAATTGTTGATCAAGGTATCGCCACTATTTTTCCATGAATAATAGGTTAAGAAGGCTTATTATTTTTACAGCTTTATCATTTTTTGTTTGTTTCATTTTGTTTTGTCTTATCTTAAGCTTACGAGACCATTGGTTATAGCTATATTAATCGTAACAGCACATTTCTTTTTCATCCTGGTAACTCGTTTTAAAGACTTGATATTAGGTATTTGCGTATTCATTAAAAGTGCATAAAGAATACCAACAGAAATGGATAAAGGCATCCAATAATAAATATATTGTTACATATAGTAACTGATCATAATAATCATATCAAAGGCTTCATATTATCAAAGTTACAAATTTATATTTCAGATCAACCAATCCAAGACGACTTAGAAATGATTTCAACCTTCCTCATACATGACACCATCGACATTCTATTGAACACAGAGAGCGGTGTCACTCCTTTAAATAGACCAAACGATAGATAAGCTGTGGAGACACCAAATGATATTTCAAACACGAACCACTTAGATACAACAGATGACCAAATAGTGAACGTAACTGCTCGGCAACTTACATTTAACAATATTAGGAAATTTTATGTTAGAAGAAAATATGATTCATCAAAGAAATAGAAATATGATGAAAAGGAAGCGAAGCTATTGAAAGAAAGATGTTGTTGCAAGGGAAGAGGAACCAGGTGTATCGAAGTAACAGAGGAAGACAGACAGCATATATTTCAAGAGAGCCAAGAAAAGACAAATGCGATGAATTGGCCAAACACAAAGGTGCAAATGTCGATGAAATGACATGGAATTCTCATAGTAAATAATGAACGACAGCTTGGAGCAACAGCAGCTTCTAATGGTTATGTCAAAAAGAAAAGGATAAATCTGAACGAGGAACAGAGACTTTTAAAATCTTATATATTGATTCACATGTTGTTTTATTATCTCCATCGATCCAAGCCTTGCTGTTTACTACACGACCAAATTGATGAGGCAGGTCTGTCCAATAACGAGTTGTCTCTACAATTACCTATGCGCAAAATTAACAGCTGGTATTTACGCCAAAATAATAATCTCCAGCGATGGTATAGAAACACGATGTCAAGAATGTTGAGCTTATTTATATGGAAGCAAGGCGTCACAGTTGAAGAAAATTATCTAGAGAAAGGACACATTCAGATGATATGTGACTCAATACATGCAGCGATTGAAAGAAAGTTGACATTTTCACTCCATCTAACTACATTACTATTATTTTTTTAAAAAACCTCTCACATGGAAGAACTCCGCACTCCATACAAGGTACAGTACATAACTTGACACACAACTTCTTCCTGTCATTTGTGCGACTATGTGGTCTAGTGGTATGACACTCGCTTTCGAATCGGAAGGTCCTGGGTTCGAGCCTCGCGCTCGGCGCATAGTTGAGTCCTTGGACAAGGCTCTTTACTCACATTCTTTCACCGTACTCAGGTGTAAAATGATTACCTGGCCGTTAACAGCGTTGTCTTTGTCCGAAAAATTGTAATAGCGCCTAACAGGCGTCATGTACCGTCCTGCATGTTAAATGTTGCTGTTGACCAGGGACCCCTTGTAAAGCGCTTTGAGCACATTTAGTGGATAGTGCGCTATATAAATCTCATTTTAATTTATTTTATTATTTGATAAAGTAACACCTTAACCACAACCAGGTTAAACCGAACCCTCCGGACAACTGGGATCTGCTTCCCAGATCAATGAGTGATGGAAGAGCAACTTCTAATGATCAACGATGCAGGCTTACACCAGTCAGAGTAATGTCTCCTCAGAGAAGTAAAACCAGCAGATAAAACCAACTTTGCCAAAAGATTGCAACACTGATTGGAACTCCATTAAGATCATTGTACTTGAGTCGTAACTTACTTAGTCTGCATTAGAAATTTATTGTGTTAAAAATAATGAAATATGGATTGTGTTTATAGTTCATGTTGCATATTTGAAAACTAAGATTGAAATTTTTACAAAAAATAAATAGAAAATTACCCACCCCCCACCACACACACACACACACACACACACACACACACACACACGCATATATATAATATATATATATATATATATATATATATATATT
Source organism: Berghia stephanieae (assembly GCF_034508935.2). NCBI lineage: Eukaryota > Metazoa > Mollusca > Gastropoda > Nudibranchia > Aeolidiidae > Berghia > Berghia stephanieae. The sequence goes on from NC_088360.1 coordinate 105,542,714, forward strand.
ATATATATTTTATATATATATATATATATCTGTGTGTGTGTCTGCGACTAAAATGAATAATTG
>NC_088360.1:105542876-105545376 GCF_034508935.2 Berghia stephanieae
GATCCTTGCGGCATCTTTGTCGACATATGTCCTTTTCAAAGTAAGACCTCTTAGACTTATGTGAACCTTTTGACGGTTTCTTTTAAAAATGCAGTGGAATCCGGATAATGCCAACACACCGCCGGAGCAGAGAGATTGGTGTTGACTTTCAACATTTATCCATTATCAATGCAATGTACTTAGTTAAGAACAGAAATGGTTGAGATTAACAAGAGGTGTTGACTTTAAGTTGATTTTAAGAGTGTTGTCTTTATACAGATTGCACAGTAGCGTAATATCCACTTAATTTGCTCAAGCTTACCAAAGCAACAGCAACATTTAATACATAGAATGAAGCTTTACGCCTGTAAGGCGCTATACTTTTTTTTTCCACAGGGACAGAGTCCTGTTACCGGCAGGTACTCATTCTACACCTGAGTGAGATGAGAGCATCTGAGTAAAGTCCGAAGAGAGTGTCACTCTACAAAATGATAAAGCCAAGATACCAAAATATTTTATTATAAATATTATTGTTCCATACTTTTTGGAGCCCCGACAAAGAAAGATCTTTCAGCTAGAGATAGTTTACATAATATTATAGAAATTTTTATCAGTCCTTCATTTTGGAATCAGGGTGATCGGAGATAAAGAAATCAAAGAGGCCCCCAAGCTCAATAATAGAGATAGTGTGCGCTTGGCTAAGAAACTCACAACATTGCCATCCAGAAGTATAACAGACTTAAACACAAAACTATGTGTAACCTTAAACGTTTATAGTCTGGTTAATACAGTTTAGTGAGAATTACTCACAAACATGGCTGGTAAAAAAAAAAACAAAGGCCTGAATGACGTCATCTTCGTTTTATCTATAGAAGAAACACATTTGACGTCATTCAGCTCTTTGTTATTGTTTTAGACAGCCATTTCAATGAGTAGTTCTCGACAAAATGTATTAACCAGACTGCAAACGCTTAAGGTAACACATAAATTTGTGCATTGGTACGTCATATCTGGATGGCGGATGTTGTGAGTCTTGTAAATACTCGCACAACATGAATTAGAAAACTTTTGAAAACATTCTTATTCAGACGGGCAATGGAGTAATTATGGTGCATGCGTTTTGTGTATCCTGGTGTCTTTGTATGTGAAGCGCCTCAGACCATTTTGTAGATTCTGGACGAGGTATAAATTAATTATTACATTCCATTATTAGATTTGGATATGTTTTGGTCTGTTTGTTTGTTCTTTTTTAGCTTACGATATAATGTGTGAAGTGATACATGCTAATTTTTAATAATCCTTATTTGCTCATTTATTTGTATAATGATTTCACTGATTCTCCCCGGCGCGGCCCAGGACACTACAAGCTGATAATCCGGACGCACGGTGAGGTGCTTCTAATGGCCGAACGCAATGTGGAGATGTTGCATTTCCGAGAGAGTGACATCATTTACAACGACTGGCCGCTGTCCTGGGTGTCCTGGCTGCCCTTCAGCTACATGATGAAGGGGTGCACGATGGTTAAATCGACCCTGGTAGAGTGTGAGCCCAAATCTGTTGTCAGAGAGGTCGGTCAACTCCAATGATGGGAAGATTTCCCAAATTTCAACTTTAACACTTTCTTTTACATTACCTACCTCTTTATCTTCTCCTGCGCCACCATTAATGATTACCGTCTATACTTACAATGATTGATAATGATAATAATAATAATAATAATAATAATAATAAGAATAATAATAATAATAATAATAATAATAATAATAATAATAATAATAATAATAATAATATCATCATCAACATAACATCATCTTCATCATCATCATCATCGTCATCATCATCATCATCATCATCATCATCATCATCATCATCATCATCATCATCATCATCATTATTTTTGTTATTGTTTTTATTATTTGCGTGTGTTTTAATTGAAAATTAATAAAATTAGCTCTCATTTTAAATGGTTTTGAACAGGAAATTAACCTACATTTAAGATTTAAGCCAAGACCATCTAGTTTGAGTCGATCTGTGAGTGGATCTATACCAGTTGAATGACCAACTTATCATCATGTCATGCTAATGTATCTCACAGACCTGGGACCTCATGGTCAAAGAAAAGTGTACCATGGCCAGTCTTCAGCCCCCAATGATACAGATGCTGGGATCCCACTGCAGCGATTTGCCAGAACCCCACTGGCGTCTCAGAGCAGTCACCACGACCTATGAGGTCAAGGACACAGTTCTAGACGCAATCGGAGTGCTGACGTCATCCATCATTATTTGTTACTCCCTGATAGGTGTATATCAATCCACTAACACTACTACTAACATTTCTGCTGTTGCCACCACTGCTGCTATACAACAACAACAACAACAACTACTACTACTACTACTACTACTACTACTACTATCTACTACTACTACTACTACTACTACTACTACTACTACGACTACTACTACTACTACTACACTACTACGACTACCTCTACAACTACGACTACTACACGACGACTACTAC
>NC_088360.1:105547876-105550376 GCF_034508935.2 Berghia stephanieae
TGCTGATGCTAACAATATCAATGTATTATGCCTTTTAGATCTTTCAGCTGCCTTTGACACCATTGACCATGACATTTTGTTAAGAAGACTAGAAAATACGTTCGGCATAAAAGGAATTGCCCTTAAATGGTTTACATCATATTTACAGGATCGATGGCAGACTGTCGTGGTGAATGGTGTTCAGTCAGAACAAGTTTTACTAAATTTTGGAGTGCCACAAGGCTCTGTTCTTGGCCCTGTCCTTTTTACTGTATATATGCAGCCCCTTTCTAGTGTGATATCCAGATTCAATCTGAGTTATCATTTTTATGCAGATGATACGCAAATATATGATTCAGCACCCCTTAGTAATTTACAGTTCTTAATACAACGAATTACGAGCTGTTTTAATGAGATTAAATCTTGGATGTACCACAATAAGTTAAAATTAAATGATAGTAAAACTGAGATTTTAATGTGTGGAAGACCGAGTATCCTTAAACAGGCAAATAAATCACTAATTACTCTCGGAAATAGCACAATAGAATTTTCAAATAAAGCAAAAAACCTTGGCGTCATCATTGATAAAGATCTTTCCATGACAAGCCACGTGAATAACACCATACAATCTATGTACATAGAAATGAAAAAAATAAGCAAAATTCGTAATTTAATACCGAAGCATATAACAGAACTTTTAATTAATTCCTTGGTTTTATCTAAATTGGACTATTGTAACTCCCTTTGGGCGAATTTAACTAAAGACAAAATTAGCAAACTTCAGGTTGCTCAAAATAACACAGCCAGGCTCATTGTACGCAATAACAAAAAATACCCGTCAGCAACTCTTCTTCTCCGTGAGTTACATTGGCTTCCTGTTGAAAAAAGATTTGCCTATAAGATTTGTACTGTTGTCTACAAATCCCTGAGCACGAACAGTCCCTCCTATATTAAAGACCTTCTAAACATATATGTCCCCAATAGAAACTTGAGGTCAAGCAATGACCAATCAATCCTTGTCAAACCTAAGCCATTGCTTAAAATAGGTGAACAGTCTTTTCAATTTTCGGCCCCCCATTTTTGGAACTCTCTCCCGTCACACGTGAGATGCTCGGATTCGTTGACAACGTTCAAATCTCGCTTAAAGTTTTATCTTTTTACGTCATAATGTTGCAATATTATTTTCATATTTTGTTGTTGTTAAATTGAATTCGTATCACGTTTCCTTCACACTTGTCTCACTGTAATATGTTTTGTTTTATATCACTGTAAAGCGCTTAGAGCCTGTGACAACGGGGTAAAGCGCTATATAAATGCCATTTATTATTATTATTATTATTATTATTATATTACAATCACTGCTAAGTTCAGTGCTATCGGTAACAAGACACTCGAGTAGAGCTAAAACAGAAAGTCTTCAGATAGGAAACTCCCCTTCAAACAACTGTTTAGCCCTCAACTAATTACACTCAAAGGGGGCTGGACCTCACCTAGACCATGATTCAATTGCACATTTATTGTTCTTCAATCATACACTAAGTAAGGTGCTCTCGTTACCAAGAAACTCGGATAGAGCTAAAGCGTAATGCCTTAAGAGAAGAACCCCCCCCCCCCCCCCCTCGATAAATATTTGGGTCCTTAACTTCTTATACTCTAAATTGGCTGAAACGCAACTGGGTCATGATTCCATTGTACATTTTATTTCTTCTTGAGTCACAAGCTAAATAAGGCGCTGTCGGCATAAACAATGATATTCTACTTCGTTTTTACCAATTTCAAGTGGTTAAGGCATTGCACTGTGATCCGAAAGGTCCCGGGTTCGAGCCCCGCTTCATTCACGTTCGGTTTTTTTTTTATTTTTCAAGACCAATAACCCCCAATTTGCTCACTTGGACAACATGGGTGATTCCTGTTGACATCAGACATCCTGTTTGATGGAATATCTATATTTCTTCATGGAATGCCTCGGCGACGGTATCTTGTGATGATGTGGCGGAAGGGCGTATGTTTTGTTTCTTTTACCAATTTCATATCGAATCATGAATCCTGAGGAGACAAAATAGACACAACAAACCTTCTCTCCACCAACTGAGCCCATTCTGAGCGAACCGCTGTATTTTTTTTATTTTTAATTCTTTCCGAATTCCAGTCTTTCTCCAGTCAAATCTTGAATAAAGTGAAATAGACATTAGAAGGAAACTGGAGGCAGCAGAAATGTGGTTTCTTAGAAGGATGTTAAGAATCTCATGGACAGAGAAGAAAATTAATGAAGAAGTATTAGAGCAAGCTGAAACGAAAAGGTTACTAATTCGTACAATAAGAAAAAGACAAATGCAATTTTCAGGGCACTTAAAACCACATATATGTATTGAACATCTTGCTCTCACAGGAAAGAGAGAAGGTAAAAAGAGTAAAGGTCGATCAAGAAAAACGTATTTGAATAGTTTGAACTGCTGGGTGACAAAGAAAGAGAAGAGCAATATTAGTTTTCTGAGGTTATCTGAACAGAGAGGTGAATGGC
>NC_088360.1:105555376-105610376 GCF_034508935.2 Berghia stephanieae
CTGTGTGTGTGTGTGAGGGAGAGAGAGAGAGAGAGAGAGAGAGAGAGAGAGAGAGAGAGAGAGAGAGAGAGAGAGAGAGAGAGAGAGGAGGGTTGGGCATTGATATTGAAATAGCAATTACAACTGAGAGCATTATCACAGGCGGATTCAAGCAACCTCTTGTGTGCATGTGTGTGTGTGTGTGTGTGTGTGTGAGAGAGAGAGAGAGAGAGAGAGAGAGAGAGAGAGAGAGAAAGGGAGAAGTGGAATAAAGGTAAACAGAGAGAGAGAGAGAGAGAGAGAGAGAGAGAGAGAGAGAGAGAAAGAGAGAGAGAGAGAGAACATTGAAGATTGAAATGTTAAATTATTATTACTGTTAAGGACATTATCACAGTTGGATTCAAGCAACCTCTGTGTGTGACAGAGAGAGAGAGAGAGAGGGGGGGAGGGAGATAGAGAGAGAGAGAGAGAGAGAGAGATGGAATAGAGGTAAACAGAGAGAGAGAGAGAGAAAAAAAAAGAGAGAGAGAGAGAACATTGAAGATTGAAATGTTAAATTATTATTACTGTTAAGGACATTATCACAGTTGGATTCAAGCAACCTCTGTGTGTGACAGACAGAGAGAGAGAGAGAGATGGGTTGAGGGAGATAGAGAGAGATGGAATAGAGATAGAGAGAGGGCCTTGACAATTGAAATGTTAAATTAATATTACTAAGAACTTTATCAGTTGGATTCAAGCCACTTCCTGTGTATGTGTGTGTTTGTGTGTGTGTGTGTGCGTTTGTGTAAGTGTGTGTGTGTGTTTGTTTGTGTTTGTGTGTGAGAGAGAGAAAGAGGGGGGGGGGAGTGAGAGTGAGGGAGATAGATAGAGAGAGAAAGAGAGAGGTTGAATAGAGCTAGTTAGACAGAGAGCATTGTAGATTGAAATGTGAAATTATTATTACTAAGAACATTATCAAAGTTGGATTCAAGCAACATGTCGAGAGAGAGAGAGAGAGAGAGAGAGAGAGAGAGAGAGAGACAGAGAGAGAGAGAGAGAGAGAGACAGAGAGATGGGGAGAGAGAGAGAGAGAGAGAGAGAGATGCGGGGTGGACATTAAACATTAAAATGTTGATAACTACTAAGAAAAGTATCAAATGTCGAATTCAAGCAATCTCTTTCATCTACCTACAAAACCAGATGTGCGCATGTGTGGTTCCCCGGAGCCACGACGCCTTGACAATCGACCGAGTCAAAGAATACTGCCGTTATCAGCTTGGAGGTAAGAATCCACAATTTTCATATTTCAAGTACTTTTTGTCCCTTGACTTCGCGAAGTCCCAGGTTTGAGAGTTTTTGCCAAGATGAGGGTCATTTTAATCGATCGATATTTGAAGGACGAGTTTTCACGCCAAAATCTTTAATCAGTGTTATTCCATCGTTTGACTACATTGTACTTATACCGTGCTTTTAACCAGCTCAAAATTAATAAATATAATATTATAATCAATTATTGACCGGTCACGTCCACGAACAGGGTTTACGTCAGTGTGCCGTTATATTCTGGATAAAATGTAATCCATTTGGTTTGTTGGCTCACTGGGCCGGAGTCAACCAGGGCCTGCTTTCATGAACGCGGACTAGCGCTTAGTCTCTGACTATAGTCAAGGACTCGAAAAAATCGGATTTCAAATGAGCTGACCAAACAAGTCCCAGAGTAAAATCATGGCACCTTCGGACTAAGTTTGGCCAAGTTTTAGTCATTTGCTGAGGCCAGACTTCAAGTTTAGTATAAGACTAGTTACTAGGATAAACATCGTGGCGTCGAAAAGATAGCATCTATTTTTATATTGAGCTGAGCATGAGAGAGATTCGATTCGGAAGGAAAATACGTCGGTTACGAATGACAGAGGCAAAAGGTGTCCAGTACAGATCGTCGAAATTACACATTGTTTGTGAGTAAAAACTAAAATAATCCCGAATCTTATCGGCTCGCGAATTGCGAGTGAACGGAGACTCAAGGGCGAAGGGTTCCCTTCAAAGCACAACCAAAACAATAAAAAAAAAAAACGATTAGAACGTATAGTGGAGACAAAAGTTATTTTGCTGGCATTGTAACTGACTGAAATAATGTGTTTCATCAGAACACACTTTCTGTTTTGTTTCTTTGTTTTGGGTTTGGAGGGGGGGGGGGGGGCTAGTTCAATTTGTTTGAGTTTCAATAAAACTTTCATTGGTCTAGATATAAAATTGACAGTCGACCAAGGTCATCATTGTAGTCTGATCAGTCGACAGTCAATATCACGTGAATTGATTCATCATGGCAAAAGTAAGTTTAAATATGAAACGGAACGAAATATTATCTATACCAGATGTGTTGCTAATTTCCTCTTTGGAAACCTTTTGCGTTGAAAAGTATGAAGACTGGTATCTTACCTGCCACCGTGTACTAGAGAGCGTGATGTTACTAGCACAAAATAGCCAAGTTAGTCACCGTCCTTACAACGCCCACTTCAAAGAAAGGGCTTAGCTAGTCGGAGACTAGAAAACGTTCATGAAATCCAATTACTTTTAGTCACTTGGTCCGCTTATTAGGCTTAAGACTAGCAAGTCATTTACTAGACTAGTAAATTATAAAATCTAGTCCGCTTACATGAAATTGGGCCAGAAAGTGTATTTTCATGAATCACATTATTTCAGTCAGTTACAATGCCAGCAGAATATAACTTTTCTCTCCACTGTCCTTTCTAATCATTTTTTGTTGTTGTTGCTCTCTGACGCAAACCCTTTAACATTCGTAACCGACGTATTTTCCTTCCCTCAGAGAGATGATTTACAAGGAAAAAATATCATCTCCCAAAACAATAACTATGCATTTGACTGTTTCCCTCCCAGCAAAAGATTCCGGCCCGGGCCAGGACAAAACCAAGTAATCTCATTCCAAGACAAAGACAGAAAGCGAATTGGAAAACAGCTATAAGGGGGTATAAGACACAGTAGTGCCACCCCATTATGGGAGACCAGGAAACCCAACACAGATATTTGGGTTTCAGAAATAGAAGATAGATATATTTAAATGGCATATTGGTATATTATCATGTGAAGTGCGCCTCGTAGTTTTCCGTTTTAAAAACCACAGGCTATGAACAGCTATGTGATCTTGTGGTTTGACACTCACCTTCGGATCAGAAGGTTCTGAATTCGAGTCACGTTCTGAGCAGCTCATTGTTGAGTATCTAAAAAAGGCTCTTTACTCACATTCTCTCAAAGTACTAAGGTGTAAAATAAGTACCTGGTCGTTAACAGCGTTGTCTCTGTCGGAAAAAGTCATAATATCACCTCACAGACGTCGTGTCTCGTCCTACATGGTAGGTGTTGCTGTTGGATAGGGACCCCTTGTAAAGCTCTTTGTGTTGAGCACGTTTAGTGGATATTGCGCTTTATAAGAGCTCGAGTTATTAACCATAGCAATGTTCAAATTCATATTAATAATTCTTCTCTTTTCAGGTGTGGATAACAATGATGAGGACTCCCATATGCCGAGTTACGTGCTGTTCTTTGACAATTTCCCCATGAACAAGGGACAAGTAGACAGACATCTCCTGGCCCAGATGGTCTCAGATCTCATCAATAGGAAGAAGTCACTAGAAATGGATGGTTGCTAAATGTAAATGTCGACACTATGTGGAGGCAGTACGAATTTTGGAAAGAGAGAAAGAGAGTTAGAGAGAGACAGAGAGAGAGAGAGAGAGACAGAGAGAGAGAGAGAGAAATGAGAGAGAACGTTTTGTTCTTTGACAATTTCCCCATGCATAAGGCACAAGTAGACAAATATCTCCTGGTCCAGATGGTCTCAGATCTCATCTCTAGGAGGACTCCGCTGGAAATGCCAGATTTCTAAAAGATGACACTGTTGAGGCAGTACTAATTTTGGGGGGAGAGAGAGAGAGAGAGAGAGAGAGAGAGAGAGAGAGAGAGGGGAGGGAGAGAGAGAGAGAGAGATACAAACCTGTCTATCACCACGAAAAATTCGTATAAATACGATTTTTTGTCTCCAGCTACATAACTGCATAGGTCTCTTTGACTCAATAAATCTTGCTGGAAAGGAAAGTTTAGCTTCTTAGAACCTATATTCAGGACTTTGGAGCATTTTTGGGACTATGTTGAGAGTAAATGGTTTATTTCTAAAGCTATTTAAAGTGAACTTTTCTTTTTTTCCTTGGAAACTACGATTTTTTGACATTTCAAGTAGGCAGCTCTGAAGATGCGTTGTTTATAAAATGGATGTCAAATTCAAAGGCAAGAACTTTTACCTAAAAATGTCGCCTTTCAGCCTCTACCGCTACAGTAGATATTAAGAAGAGGAATCACTGACATCATGCAAAACGTGACCTGATCATGTTTTACTACACCCCTCGGTCCTCTCTCTCTATCTCTCTCTCCCTCTCTCTCAATATCTGTCTCGTTCATCATGTTACTTGTTGCTGTTGGTCAGGGACCTTGTAAAGCGCGTTGGGCACGTTTAGTGGATATTGCGTTATATAAAAAAGCTCAAGTTGTATGTGAAAAAAGTTTCCCTTTTTTATTTTTTTTAGGGAACGTTTTTGCTTTGTTTTTTGTTAGGTTTTTATGCGTATCTCTCAATACTGCCGTACTCTTAAAAAACAAACAAACACGTATTTAAAATTTTGACCAGAAAACTCGTCCTTCAAATTATATTGATGGTCATGTTAACCCTCTCCTTGCCAACTATAGGAAAATCGTCACATTCGTTTCGATACAAATATTTTTTTTATTCAAAGTTCTTTTGCACATCATAAAATTTAAAGAAAATGAACAGTGTGTTGTATCTAGAGCATGTTTTGTTAAAGAAATTATGTATCGCAAGAATGTTACTGCTATTATTATGTCTGAGTGATAAAAATTCTATGTTTGTGTTAGTTGGGTGTGAGGTTTTGGGGAAAATCCTGAAAATGGCTGGGAAGGAGAGAGTTAATCGATCGTTATGATGTGAAGGACGTACGAGTTTTCTGGCCAAAATTTTGTAATACGCATTTTTTCTTTGTACAACAGCATAACTTACGTTCTTGATTTGTTTTGTTTAGTTTTGAACGTGTTAATTGTTAAAATAAAACAAAGAGTAATCAAATAACTTTTGTTTGTTTTTAAGGGTTTTACGGCGCTTGCAAAACATTTCGGTCATATCAACGCAAGTAAAAAGGAAGAAAAATTGGATAGTAAAAACATTCTAGATGGTTCAAATAGGGAACAGATGAAGATTCCAAGAGCACACTATCAGTGTATTTATTTTGACATCACCTAAATGTCTCACCCAGACACCAGCACAAGATCCCGCTGAGAGGAATACACTCAAATGCTTACATTTTACATTCAAAATAACAAATATAACAACACATAAAGGAGAGATGATTTACAAGGAAAAATATCATCTCCCCAAACAATGACTATTCATTTGACTGTTTCCCTCCAGTCAAGCACTACGGACAGCCAGGGTAAAACCAAGTAATCTCATTCCAAGACAAAGACAGAAAGCAAGTTGGAGAACAGATAATATAGGGGGATGGAAGACACAGTAAGTGCCACCCTACCCATTATGTTTTTGTTTTTGTTTTTAAGGGTTTTACGGCGCTTGCAACACATTTAGGTTATATCAGCGCCAGTAAAAAGGAAGAAAATTGGATAGTAGAAAGTTCTAGAATTACAAGTAAAGCAGCCAAGAGAAGGTAAGACAAAGGGGAACTGGGAGCACATAGGGATCAGATGTAGATTCCAAGAGCATACCACCAATGTACTTAGTTTGAGACCACCTATAAGTCTCATCCGGACATAAGCACAAAATCCAACAAAGAGGAATACACTCAAATGCTTACATTTTACATTCAAAATAACAAATATAACAACACATAAAGGAGAGATGATTTACAAGGAAAAATATCATCTCCCCAAACAATGACTATTCATTTGACTGTTTCCCTCCCAGTCAAGCACTACGGACAGCCAGGGTAAAACCAAGTAATCTCATTCCAAGAGAAAGACAGAAAGCAAGTTGGAGAACAGATAATATAGGGGGATGGAAGACACAGTAAGTGCCACCCTGCCCACTTGGGGAGGCCAGGAATCCCCCCCCCCCCCCCCTAAGCCCTCACCAGGGAAATGTCCATGCATCGTACATTTTTTAAAAAATGACGCCCTTCCACTACAGCATCATTAGATCCCGTCGCCTATGCATTCCATGAAGGAATATAGATAATCCATCAAACAGAATGTCTCCTGATGTCAACAGGAATCACATATGTTGTCCAAGCGACCAAATTGGGGTTAATAATCTTGCCCAATGAAAAAACAAAAACGAAAGTGCATGAAACGGGGCTCGACCTCAAGACCTTCCGGATCACAGTGCAATGCCTAAACCACTCGGTCACTTGGCCCCCCAAGGAAATTGTTTGTTTTGTTTGTTTTTAAGGGTTTGCTTGCAACACATTTAGGTTATATCAGCGCCAGTAAAAAGGAAGAAAATTGGATAGTAAAAAGTTCTAGAACTACAATTGAAGCATCCAAGGGAAAGTAAGACATAGGGGAACTGGGAACAAATAAGGATCAGATGTAGATTCCAAGAGCATATCACCAATGTACTTAGTTTGAGATCACCTATAAGTCTCATCCGGACACAAGAACAAAATCCAACAAAGAGGAACACACTCAAATGCTTACATTATACATTAAAAAATAACAAATATAGTAATAATACATAACAGAGAGATGATTTACAAGGAAAAAAATATCTTCTCCCAAAACAATAATTATGCATTTGACTGCTTCCCTCCCAGCTAGGACTCCGGCGAGGGCCAGGAAAAAAGTAATCTCATTCCAAGACAAAGACTGAAAGCATGTTGGAAAACAGATATAAGGGGATAGAAAACACAGTGTGTACCTCCCTGCCCGCTATGGGAGGTCAGGATCCCCACCCAGCCCAAGGAAATTAATGTCCATTCATCGTACATAATAAATAATAAATAATAAAGCGAAAACATATGTTTGGGTGAAAGACTGGACTTGTATTATTAATCTACAGAATGGCACACGTACACAATCACCTTTAACTGACTTGTTATTTATCAAGTTGTATTAAATCTAAATTGACAGTCTTATATGAACGTGCACTTATTTGCAGGTCTAATAACCAAAATTGTTATGGGCTCAATTGTTGGAATGGAAATACTCAAATTATATATTATTATATTTATCCTCTTGGTGCTTCAGTTACACATAAGACGGAGGAAAATATTCTCATAACCGACGTAACATAATTTACCTTAATAACAATATGAAAACAAGCCCATTTATTGCTTTTGGTTATCAGACCTGCGAATATGTATACCTGGTCTTATATCCATTCTTTTAACACCAAAAGAAAAATAATAATAATCTCTCAATTATGTACAATATAGTTGATTTTCACCTTTAAAAACAAGAAAAAAAAATGTCTTATTCACAGCAATAACAATGGATAAAAACATGATGATGATATGAACAAATAGGGGGAGGGGGGGGGGGGGGGGGGGGGGGTAGAGTGGGAGTATACAAATGCAACAGATGAGATTTTATGTTTATTTATTTATCTATGTATTTATCTATTTATTCATTCATTCATTTTAATGAGATCAACAAATCAACATTATTCATCAAGTCAATTAGACCGCGCTCTAAAAATAGCTAACCTGCTCTCAATATAGAAAATAAAACAAAAAATAAAATAACGTAAGACATAAAAATGCCCATGATAAAATATAGTATTTGAAATGAGTGAAATTGTTGGATTTAAAAGACAATTTAAAAAGAAATAAAATCCATAACTTTTGAAAGTTAAAATGCCCAATATCGGATTATAATTTACCCCAGTTTCAAAATAGAAATCAGCGATGATGATGATGATGATGATGACGATGGTGATAGGATAAACAAATCAACATCATTCGTCTAGCTATTTTGACCATGCTCTAAAATAATGATTGATTTTGACTTTAAGGGTTTTACGGCGCTTGCAACACATTTAGGTCATATCAGCGCCAGTAAAAAAAAGGAAGAAAATGGGATAGTAAAAAGTTATAGAATTGCAATTAAAGCACCAAGAGAAAGTAAGACAAATGGGAACTGGGAACAAATAGGGATCAGATGTAGATTCCAAGAGCATACCACCCATGTACTTAGTCTGAAATCATCTATAAGTCTCATCCGGACACAAGCACACAATCCAACAAAGAGGAATACACTCAAATGCTTACATTATACATTCAAAAATAACAAATATAACAATACATAACGGAGAGATGATTTACAAGGAAAAAAATATCATCTCCCAAAACAATAACTATGCATTTGACTGTTCCCCTCCCTACAGCCTATAGGAACAACTTTCAAAACGAGAAAAAAAAAAAAAAAATGCCAAGACCACTTTTCAAAATAACTGATGTAAATTTTTTTCATGAAAAAAAAAACAACAAAATAAACTTGAATCACAGATTTGCATGCAGGCAGATATTTTTTGTCTTCATTCTTGCTGAAAGAATTTGATCAACATGAAAAATGGGGGGAAAAAAACAAAAAACAAAATTGTATGATATAATAACGACTACAGAGGTTTAGAGCACAAATGAATTATGAAATTGAAGGTATAAATCAGTACAAAAAAAAAAAAAAAAAAAAAAGAAAAGAGAGATCAAGTATTGGTTTGATTATACAAGTTGTCTCCCTGCTCTCTCTCTTCCGAAAACTCCTCTTCATTATTGAATCTATTGTCCATATCGTCAAACCTCAAATCACAAGAATCAACATCCAAAAATCGGTTATCCGTATTATCTACTGACCCTACTACCAAAACTTCTCTTTCTTCATCGTCTTCATCTTCATCCGCATCCTCATCGTCGTCGTCTGCATTCCCATCTCTTGTTATCGTGTAATGCTCGTCGTAATCCTCGAAATTATCGTCGTAGAAATTGTCACTGTCCGAATGCCCTTCGTGATCCGAGTTGTCGTTGTTGTTCAACTCTTCATCACTGGGGATGTAGCCATTAGCAAACACTTGACCTAAGCTTTCTCTGGAACCATTCGAAGACTGACCTGCCGGTGTTAGTCGATTCTCCCCATCCGTCGTATTATTCCTGGCAGATTGGAAAAACCTGTTAAAGGAATCAATCTCTCTCATGGCCGATGCAAGTTCCCTAACAGATTGCTCCATCTCATTGACGGTATAAGTAGCCGATGTCCCTCTTGACTGATTGGAACGAGCAGATGCTGTACCTTGATTATTTTCCCTTTCAATATTTTCTGATTCGTTACTATTTTCTGCAGACGAAATATTATTCGGAGTCGAGTCCAAATTTCTTCCCAAAGGTTCTAACAAACTTGAATTTGCTGCACTACCGCTCATGTTTAATTCCCTGAGTAAGCTGTCTAAACTATAAACCATCTCGGATGCTCTTTCATTTTCAGATTCGGATCTCTGATTACTGTCCATGACAGTACCACTAGTGGTGGTGGTGGTGGTGGTGGCGGTGGTGGGGGTGGGGGTGGTGTTACTCGCTGAAAGGTTTCTCGGTGGTAGAATTGTTTGAATGTCCATGGACGGGATGCCTCTTCGAATAGCGTTGGTGCGCTCCAAGCGAGACCTTAAATAGTTTGATGAGTCACGAGGCTGAGAGCTTCTTTGCCACCGAGGAGTGTTCGCATGACCGTCCAGGGATGGGAGAAGACGACTAGCTGGCCGTGGTGAGAAAGTATTGGGCAACAGAGGTACAACATTGAAGGAGGGAGAGGGCTGATCAGACGTGGGCTGTTGTGACGTTGCAGAGACATTCCTCTGATCCTGAGAGGACCCTGATAAGGCCTCTTCAAGAGAGGTTTCATCTTGACTCATGATGAGGATGTTGTTGATTGTGTCATCGTAGTTGTGTTCCATTTCTGAAGATTCTGAATGCTCCTCATCTTCATCATCATCCTGGAAATAGGAATAATTTGTGCTAAATAAAATATTCATTAAAATAAATAAATAATATAAAAATTAAAGAAGAAAAAAAGAATTCTGATTCCACATGGCTTGTCTAAAGCAACTTTATATCAAAAAAGTAACTTCATTATTTTTTTTCTTTAGCTAAATAGAGGAGAATCCGCAATTCTTGGGGAGAAATAAAGGATATTATTACTGGCAGGCACTCAACAGCTGTTTAACTTATTGTGGAAATAACACAGATCAAGACTAATCTTTTGAGCCATCAATGATCAAAATCTGTCCAATCCGAATATGCGTGCAAATGAATTTGATAATACGGCGGCCAGAAAGCGATTCCAAACATCAATAAATCATGAATTACAAATCATGACTTTTTGCATTAGCATATTTTAGTCAACATTCCCATATTATCATATTTTAGATCTCAAAGTGTATTAAAATACAAGAAATCATACTGGTTGGCCTATCTGTATTTCTCCTAAGGCTTTTTGTCCAATTAACTCATTTCAAAAAAATGTATTAAAAATGAGCATGTACATAGATTAGTTTTATTCAACTATTAACATGTAAAAACTAAATAGATTATCTTTGATACTACGTCTATATATATATATATATATATATATATATATATATATATATATATATATAATTTGTATCAGAAAAATGTAATAAATAAATAGGCATGGGGTAAAAGTAACCCGGGTAAACTATGGATATTGTGCGTCTATGTGGTCTTGTGGTATGACACTCGCTTTCAGATCTGAAGGTCCTGGTTCGAGCCTCACTCGGTGAATAGTTGAGTCCTTGGAGAAGGCTCTTTATGCACATTCTATCACCATACTCAGGTGTAAAATGAGTATCACGCCGTTAACAGCGTTGTCTCTATCCGAATAAAAATGTAATTTCGCTTAACAGGCGTCATGTCCCATCCTAAATATAAAATGTTGCTGTTGGCAAGGGATCCATTGTAAAGCGCTTTGAGCACATTTAGTGGATACATAAAAGCTCATTTTTTAATAGTCGGTGTTAGGGTTGAATGAGTTAAGATCTACTTTACTCCTTACCTGCACCCGGTCTTCATCTTCCACCCATTCTCCGAGTTCTATGGCAATCCGCCTGTATCGAGACTCTCTCAACACTCCCTTAGCCCGTAAAGTTTTGGGGTGGTCAGGGCCCATTATCTCCTCACTCAGCTTGGCCCATTTTTTGAAATACTGATACGATCTTTTGTAATCCTGAAGACAAAAAAAAAAAATCCACAGATCTCAATGAATAAATTTATATGGAGGAATGATTGATTGGGCAATATGTGTAAAATGAAATGAAAATACTCCTTCAGAGCCATTAGATTAGTGGAGCCAGAGTTTATGCCGGATTGTATAGCTTAATGTCAATGTGCAAGCGTGTATGTTCGTGTATGGCTGTGTCTGTAATGTAAACGTGTTGATGTTCATACCATGAACCAAACTGAGCATTGTTTACCTCACATGAATTGCCTTTAATTTGGACAATAAAGATTATTATTATTATTATTATTATTATTATTATTATTATTATTATTATTATTATTATTATTATTATTATTATTAAAACAGTCTTCATAATTTTTTAAATAACATAGAAAAGGCAATTCATTCTTCTATATTTTGACATTTGAATCATCTCTGTATCTTATACAGTCAAAAAGTTATGCCTTTTTGAAAAAAAAAAAAACCTTGTTCTTCAAACCAGAGTTATGCCCCTTACATCAGCCATCTGAGGGTAGGGGGATATTTGAAGAGCGTCAGCCCTTTAAGGGTTAATAGTCTTATATTATAAGTAACTTTTCTTAGGTCAACAATCAACCCTTTGCATATTGCGCTCATCTGAAACTCTGTAGTCAGTGAAGAATCAAGAATTGTTCCCAAACTTTTATTTTTTTAACAGGAGTAATAAGAATACCACTCAAATTACAACAAAGATCTGAAAGCTATTAATTGTTCTAACTGCCTATGTTTTTTCTTAATCTAATATAAGTTTATTTGCATCCACACATTCAATATTTGGATAAATAATTTCACTGGATAAAAGTCTTAATTTTATATAAGTTTTATTGCTTCCACACGTTCACTGAGGAGGAAGAAGAAGAAGAAGAAGAAGAAGAAGAAGAAGAAGAAGAAGAAAAGAAGAAGAAGAAGAAGAAGAAGAAGAAGAGGAAGAGGAAGAGGAAGAAGAAGAAGAAGAAGAAGAAGAAGAAGAAGAAGAAGAAGAAGAAGAAGAGTTGGATAAATGATTTCATTGGATAAAAGCGCCAAAATGATAAAAAGAATAATGAACCATCACCTTGTTATCTTCATATAAAATGCCAATGTTTATGTACAGTCTAGAGGTCAGTATGTGTAGTTCCCCATACATTTGCATACACAACTCCATGGCTTGGTTGTACAACTGAAAAGGATTTTTTAAAAAGGATATGTTGAGATAGATATTAATTAAACAAACCTCATGGTGAAATAATATCACAAACAAGATTAAATATATATATAAATTTTTAAAAATAAAAAAATTACACCACCCGCACAACAGCCGAGATGCTGTTGCCTACCACAAAAGAACATCGATAATCCATCCAAAAAAAAAAAAAGATTGAGCTTTTATATAGCGCAATATACATTGAACATGTTCAATGCACTTTACAAAAAGGTCCCCGACCTACAGTAATGTGTAACATGTAGAACGAGACATGATGTCGGTTAGGAGATAATACTATATTTTTTTTCCCACAGAGACAACGCTGTTAACGGCCAGCTGAGAATGGGGTGAGGGAATGTGAGTAAAGAGCCTTTTCCAAGAACTCAACTATGCCCCCGAGCAAGGCTCGAACTCAGGACCTTCCGATCCGAAAGTGAGTGTCATACCACAAGACTACAGAGCTGACTACAAGGGATGTCTTCAGAAATCACCCAGAAAAGTGAGTGGAGCCGGAACTTATGTTGATAACAGCAAGAAATGAAGTGAGTAGAAAAGTGCTAGAAGACAATAGAGAATAAAAATTTTGCGGCGGCGATGGGGGCTCGAACTCGGCGACCTTACTGGTATGACAACTCCGCCTGGCCGGGGAGATCGTGACTCTACCGTATGAGCTATCCACACCGAGCCCCCATCGCCGCTGCTGTGTTGTCCAAAAAGAGAAAATTGGGGGTTAACAAATGCTGCCCAAGGAATAAAACGAAAGTGTCTAAAGCGGGGCTTGAACCCAGGACTCTCTGTTTTCCAGAAGTGTCCATAAATGAAGAAAAGTTTGAATAGTTTGAACAGCTGGGTGACAAAGAAAGAGAAGAGTAATATTAGTTTTTTGAGGTCTGTTCAGAGAGATGAGTGGCGTACCATGATCACCGATGTCTGGCACAGACCTGGTACTTGAAGAAGAAAAAGTCCATAAGTGTCCTTATTGATTTAATTATTTTTTAAATCTTTATTCATTTAATGGGGGACGAAGTGGCCGAGAGGTTAAGGCATTGCACTGTGATCCGGTTGACCTGGGTTCGAGCCCCGCTTCAGCCACTTTCGTTGTTTTCCTTGAGCAAGATTATTAACCCCCAATTTGCTCACTTGGACAACATGGGTGATTCCTGTTGACATCAGACATCTTGTTTGATGAGTTATCTATATTCCTTCGTGGAATGCCAAGGCGACGATATCTTATGATATCATGGCACAAAAGGCATAATTTATATTATTTTTATTCATTTAATTACCTTCAGCTGTTCCATACTTCCTCTCTTGGCTAAAACTCCTTTAGTCATCAGAGCTTCGGCGTAGTGACCCATATCGTTCAACTGTAACAGTAATTTTTTTAAAACAACAAATAATCAAAACATTGTTAAAATCAAATATTTCATATTTAAAAAATGAACACTTTTGATATAAAAAATAAACACTAAAATAAGATCAAAAGTACATCATGGCATAAAATATTTTTTTTAAAGTGCATCAAAACAAACTTTACCAAGGTCCCAATAGCTTAGTTGGTAGAGCACCCCCTTCACAAAGAAGGAATTGGAGATCGATCCAGCGGGTGAAGTTGAGATTTTTCTCTGATCCCCCCTAAACACCCATCAGCAATTGGGTAGCTGGGTCTCTTAGATCTGGTTGAGAGTACTTTGGAATAGAATAGTATCCTATACAAAAGGTAGCAAGCCATTGATATTGTCCATTCTACGCTATTCAAATTGGATAAAATCCAGCACCATGGACCTTAATGTCCCTTAAGGACTGTTTTATTTTTGTTTGTTTTAAACCTCAGGAATGAGAGACAATATATATATATATATATATATATATATATATATATATATATATATATATATATATATATATATATATATATATATATATATATAATATATATATAAATATATATATATATTATACATACATACATTACATACACACACACACACACACAAACACACACACTACACATAGGCATATGAATATTGACATTAAAGTTATTGATCTTTAAAAAAAAAGAAATAAAGAAAGAAAAAATAAATGAATAAATAAATAAATAAATAAATAAATAAATAAATAAATAAATAAATAAATAAATAAATAAATAAATAAATAAATAAATAAAGAAGAAGAAGAAGAAGAAGAAGAAGAAGAAGAAGAAGAAGAAGAAGAAGAAGAAGAAGAAGAAGAAGAAGAAGAAGAAGAAGAAGAAGAAGAAGAAGAAGAAGAAGAAGAAGAAGAAGAAGAACAATAATAATAATAATAAATAAGTAAATAAATAAATAAATAAATAAATAAATAAATAAATAAGCAAATAAAGACAGAAAAAATAGACGAGATAATTTAAAACAAATATAAGAATAAATAAATATGAATTTAAAAAGCAATCAATAAACCATAAAATAAATATAATATTGATAGTTATGAAATACATGCAAACAAGAGTTGAATCAATAAACCATAAAATAAACATAATATTGATATTTATGAAATACATGCAAACAAGAGTTGAATCAATAAACCATAAAATATATATAATATTGATAGTTATGAAATACTTGCAAACAAGAGTTGAATCAATAAACCATAAAATAAATATAATATCGATAGTTATGAAATACTTGCAAACAAGAGTTGAATCAATAAACCATAAAATATATATAATATTGATAGTTATGAAATACTTGCAAACAAGAGTTGAATCAATAAACCATAAAATAAATATAATATTGATAGTTATGAAATACTTGCAAACAAGAGTTGTAAACCAACGGACCAAAGAAATCCTTTACCTCCATGAAAATTTTCAACGCCTTGTCAATGTATTTGTTGCCTTCTTCCACTGGGTTTTCACCTGACAGTTCCGAACCTCCGCCAAAGCATCCCAGCTCTTCATATTGAAAGCCAGTCTCATCAAAGATACGCCCAGTTTGAACTGAAAATATAAGATAGAAAAGAGTAATGTACAATATTAATCTTAACAACGCCACTACCACATTATCTCATTCGTCTGTAGTGTTTCTTTCACTCATCCTGTTTTGCTGAGAAAGGGGAAACCCGAAACGTCCATTTTATCTGTTTTCGTATATTAAATGGAAGTTTACATTCAATTTCACATTGTTATTTATTTAGATAGAAAAGGAAACTAATGACAACAAATAGCTTTGGTGTGTTACTGAATATTAGATGAAAGAAAGCAGGTTTATTATAAAAGTGATTACTGCAGGACAACTAGAAGTTGATTTGACAGGGCAAGAAGACAACGGCCCAAACGCACCCAAAACTACATAAAAAGCAAATCAGATAGATACACTACACGTAGATACAATGCATCACAATGCATACAACCAACCAACGTTATAATGGCGGTGCTGCTCTGTGGTGACACCCGGTTAAGCTGCTCTGTGTAATTATTATTATTTACGAGAACAGACACGTACAAACACAGTTTTTTCCCCACAAACGACAAATAACTGAAATGCCCTGCTACTACCGGACACAACGAACGTTGAATGCTTGGAAACTTTCAAAACAGCTTTGAATGCACTAGCTCATCAAAATAATCTGAGACCGTTGCCTGTATTGATTGAACTGTACTATAACTGAACATTTGTAGTGATGGGCCCGTGGGTCCTTTTGCAAATACAAGCCATTGAAGATTAAAGATTGAAGATTGAAGAGTTAACATTTTTTAATGGAGATTAATCATATCTTTATACTGAATCCCTGAATGTCACAAAACAACAACAAAAAAAAAAACAACAAAAAATTCCCAAAACAACAAAAGAACTTGAGCATTTTTTCTTAAGACAACAGGTCAGGACAAGAATAATCAATTGGCATAAAGACAGACGTGTAAAACCAGTACCTTGTGATATGATCCTGGCAGAGTCTTTCTGATATGTATGGATTTCTTTGCATAGTGGATCGTCTTACGTAAATCAGGTAGCTGACTTCTTGACACAAAGTCATTCAACTTCATTTTCTGAAAGGAAAAACAGATTACGACCGTTTGAAAATAGACATGGGAAAGAAAGAGACAGAGAGAGAGAGAGAGAGAGAGAGAGAGAGAGAGAGAGAGAGAGAGAAAGAGAGAGAAGCAGGCAAAAAAACAGAGAGAGAGACAGACAAAAACAGAGAGAGAGAGAGAGAGAGAGAGAGAGAGAGAGAGAGAGAGAGAGAGAGAGAGAGAGAGAGAGAGAGAGAGAGAGAGAGAGAGAGAGAGAGAGAGAAAGAGAAAGTGAAGGAGAACGAAGGCAATGAATGAAAAAAAAAAAGGTTTTAATATTCTTTAAAAATTTTCTTTGGCATCAAAACAGACAATAAAATTTTCCTCATAACAAACAATTGAATTCATTAGTATGTAGGTTTTTGACACATCAGCGGTTACCTCATCATAGATTTCTGACATGAGAGCATACAGTTCAACCATTCGATGAGGCCTGGCTCCGAGCTCTTTCTCCTCAATCTTCATGGCAGTTTTCAACAACTCCAGTGCATCATGATGCTTTCCAGCTTGAATCCTAACCAAATTTATTTTAAAAAACAAAAGCGTATTCAAGTTGGTTTTCAAGTGATCACATTTAAATGTGCAGACGCAGGAAAATCAGTCACAAGTCCCAAATCATTGTTTTTGTTTTTGAGGGTTTTACGGTGCTTGAAACACATTTAAGTTATATCAGTGCCAGTAAAAAGGGAGAAAATTGGATAGTGAAAAGATTCAAGATGTGCAATAAAAAGGACTTCATGAAAAAGTAAGACAAAGGGGAATGGCTCAAATAAGGAACAGATGTAGATTCCAAGAGCACACCATCAATGTACATAGTTTGAGATCACCTAAATGTCTCACCCATACACCAGCACAAGATCCCACTTAAGAGGAATACACTCAAATGCTAACATTATACATTCAAAATAACAAACATAATACATAACAGAGAAATGATTTACAATGAAAAAAATATCATCTCCCAAAACAATAACTATGCATTTGACTGTTTGCCTCTCAGCCAAGAACTATGGCCAGAGCCAGGGCAAAACCAAGTAATCTCATTCCAAGACAAAGACAGAAAGGAAATTGGAAAACAGATATAGGGGGATAGAAGACACAGTAAGTGCCTCCCAGCCCACTATGGGAGGCCAGGAACCCCACCCAGTAGTCCCAGATCACCACTTGTCAGAAATAACATGCGTTAATGAAGTAATATTGTACTTTTAATGAAAAAATTATACTAAGCTCTTACAAGTTGTGAACTGTAACAAGTAATGGACAAACATGACAAGAACAGCTTCCAAAAAGAACAAAAACCGCGTCTTCATTATTGACCCAAAAACGTTTTTTGTTTGTGTTGTGAATGAAAGTTATTGTAATCAAGGATTACAACTTGTATCGTCCATCTAATGTAGTTTTGTTCACAACTAGCGCCTGTTCTACTGGCTACCTTATTGGATGGGAGTCATTCCATATCCAACCGTCATCCTGTACACATGTATCTTATGTTATGTTGTTTTATAAATGTTCTTTACTGTAACAATTTGGTTTTGTTGATTCTTGGAATCAATTCATGATCTAAAAACACAACTGTTTGGTATTTTGTTCTTTTCTAAAAAAAAATTTTGCTCATAACTTTTCGGGCTATACCAGCTTTGATATAATATAGCCATATCTCAGCGTCTAGTCATGATAATTGCTTCAAATAAAGTGTAAAACGGCTTGTGCAATGACCCATAATTTTTTCTTTTTTAAAATCAGCTTTTATATAGTGCAATATCCACTAAACGTGCTCAAAGCACTTTACAAGGGATCCCTGACCAACAGCAATATGTAATATGTTGTACAATACATGAAGCTTGTTAGGCGATATTACATTTTTTTTTCCAACAAGAAACAACGCTGTTAACGGCCATGTACTCATTTTACACCTGAGTACGGTGAGAGAATGTCAGTAAAGAGCCTTTTCCAAGGACTCAACTATGCACCGAGCGAGGCTAGAACCCAGGACCTTCTGATCCGAAAGTGAGTGTCATCATACCACTAGACCACATAGCCGCAATTATAAGCAGTGCCTATATATGAGTGTACCAGGGTTATTAAGTCATATTATTTCAAGGATTCATTATTTATTCATTTTAAAAAAATAATTTTTGAATGAGAATTTATTTATTTATTTATTTACTTAATCGTTTATATATTTAGTTATATTGTTTTGTATTTACTTGTTTATGAATGTTTATATGCAATAATGTATTCATTTTATGTTTTATTGATAACTTTTTATTCATATTTATTTATTCAAATATTTGACTTAAATTATTTATCTCTTTTTATCTTATTTTTTTTTTTTTTTTTGGATTGATTTATTTAGTTTTATTTTTTATATATTTATTTATATATTTTTGGTAATAACTTTAAAGTCAATATCCATATGCCTAAGTTTAGTGTGTATGTATATATAAGAAGAAGATTAAAAATAAACTGGCAAAGTGACGACAAACGTTGGATATCTCTCACTCCTGAGGTTGTTTTTTTTTAAAAAAGGAAAAAAAAAGGTGTAAAATACCCTGGAAAGTATGTAGATGTAGAAAATGTATAAACCTCACAAACAAAATAATAGTCCTTCTGACTGATTTCCTGCACCGCAGTCACATAAATAGACATTCAACAAGCAACCTGACGGAGAGCAAACGATTTTAAGCGGCTCTGAGCACTCCTTGTGGATACCGGCGCTAAATCAAATATTAACAATAATGATACTAATGATAATAATAATAATAATAATAATAATAATAATAATAATAACGATAATAACAATAATAATATAATAATAATAATAATAATAATAATAATAATAATAATAATAATAATAATAATAATAATAATAATAATAATAATAATAGTATAGTAATAATAATAATAATAAAAATAATAATAATAATAATAATAATAATAATAATAATAATAATAATAATAATAATAATAATAATAATAATAATAATAATAATGATAATAATAATAATAATAGTATAGTATAGTAATGATAAGAAGAAGAAGAAGAAGAAGAAGAAGAAGAAGAAGAAGAAGAAGAAGAAGAAGAAAAAGAAGAAGAAGAAGAAGAAGAAGAAAAAGAAGAAGAAGAAGAAGAAGAAGAAGAAGAAGAAGAAGAAGAAGAAGAAGAAGAAGAAGAAGAAGAAGAAGAAGAAGAAGAAGAAGAAGAAGAAGAAGAAGAAGAATGAAGAATAATAATAATAATAATAATAATAATAATAATAATAATAATAATAATAATAATAATAATAATAATAATAATAATAATAATAATAATAATAATACTTAAGATGCAAATGCTTGCATTGTTTAGAAAACTTTTCATATCCTAGACCAATAATACTTACGTGACCCTGCAAACCTTCTCGTATCTCAGAGAAACAGACGCCTCATTGGAGGAGTCGTCCTCTTCAAATTTTTTCAGGGCTGATTCATAGCTGGATACCATCTCTGATATCGGCCCCACCTGCAGGATTTTACAATATCACTGAATAAAAAATAAGTCATAATTTTGTTGTACAGTCAGAGTTCCATTTAACACATTTTGATTTAACTTCAGGTCAGTGTTGATTGGGAAAACATATCATTTTCGAAATCTTTTTTTTTTAAATGGAAGAAAATGATTAAAGAAAAATAATACACAAAATTATATAATAGGTCGGAATCGGATTGCTCGGTTTGTAGAGCATTCGCTCTTTTGGATAGGATGTTAGTCTATCGCAAAGTACTTTCCACCTGAGATAACATGACCCAGCTACCCATCCACTGCTGGGTGGACAGGCGAGTAAGAAAGAAAAAAAAAATCTCGACTGCGCCCAGGATCGATCTCCATCTCTCTCTGTGTGTGAAGCGAGGGCTCTATCAACTCAGCTATCTGGACTTCTTATTAAAATTTTTTTTAAACTCTGAACTATAGACTTTCTAGACTTTAAAAAAGAAAAACAAAAAAAACAAAAACCCTAAAATCTGAAAACTTACCTTTCTCCAGTAAGTCATGAGCTGAGAGCTGTACTCCTCCTGGTACAGCTGGTCAAAGATCTTCCAATCGCACAAACACTGGGCCAGGTGGAATTTGTCGTCAAGGCATGCCAGATGGTGGGGATACTCTTCTACAAGTCGAGTGATGTCAGGATGTCGCCGGAAGAATTCTGCTAGCTTTTGGTGCCAGAAGAAATAGGTGTCTGATTTTTCACTCTTTCCCGAGTCCCCGACGTTTTGGACTGTAAAATATCTGTATTTTAAAAATAAGAAATGACCCATTAAAAAAAAAAAATTTTAATCGAGCAAAATATAAAAATATGAACATTTATGCTAATTTCTTCTTCTTCTTTCCCTCATGATGTCTTCATGGCTGAAGGTCAACAAGGTGCAGAAACGCTGTGGTCTTCCCAAGCTCATACTGAGACGAGACCCATAGAGCTTCGACTCCATTTATGTTAATTTGATTTTATTGCCAGATTTTATTGCTATGAAGAATAAAACAAAAACAAACAAAATTATGATGTCGAATTGAGGTTGTAAATAAAAGGTCATGAAAAGATGAAAACAAAATTATTTTGAAATGAAATGGGGGGGGGGGGGGGGGGGGGGGGGGCGCGTTTTTAGATGTTGAATAAATACCTTTTCCTGACTGCTTTGCTCAGGGCCCTGTGATAAAAGTCAAGCCTTCCAGCTTTGCTGTCGCCATACGGACGTAAAAACGGTTGCAGAGTTTTGTACACATTTTGCCAGCGTTCTTCCTCAAGGGTCTCTTTTTCCTTTTTGTTCTCTTTCTCACTCTCCTCAATTTCCTCTGTCAAAAGAAAAATCATGAAAAAAATTAGCGACGGTTACTGTATACAATGAAATGCTTCTTTATGTAAAAATAAACAATTTGGATATTCAATACTACCTTTATCAGTTTAACATTATTAAATTAATATGTTTTTTTTTAAGGGTTTTAACGGCGCTTGCAACATATTTAGGTCATATCAGCACCAGTAAAAAGGAAGAAAATTGGATAGTAAAGACATTCTTGATGTAAATTAAAAGGACTTGAAGAAAAACTAAGACAAAGGGGAATGGTACAAATAGGGAACAGATTTAGATTCCAAGAGCACACTATCAGTGTACTTAGTTTGAGATCACCTAAAAGTCTCACCCAGACACTTGCACAAGATCCAATTCAGAGGAATACACTCAAAGACTTACATCATACATTCTAAATAACAAATATAACAATACATAACAGAAAGATGATTTACAAAGCAAAAAATATCATCTCCCAAAACAATAACTATGCATTTGACTGTTTCCCTCCCAGCCAGGACTCCGGCCAGGGCCAGGACAAAACCAAGTAATCTCATTCCAAGACAAAGACAGAAAGGCATATTGGAAAACAGATATAAGGGGATAGAAGACACAGTAAGTACCTCCCTGCCCAGTATGGGAGGTCAGGAACCCCACCCAGTCAAACAAATAAAAATATGTTACAATAAAAAATCTTTACTTCATCCGGATCATTCTCAGCCCCTTTGAGTGTGTGAAGCGAGTGCTCTACCAATTGAACTATTGGGACCCCTTTATATTAAAATGTG
Source organism: Berghia stephanieae (assembly GCF_034508935.2). Classification (NCBI taxonomy): domain Eukaryota; kingdom Metazoa; phylum Mollusca; class Gastropoda; order Nudibranchia; family Aeolidiidae; genus Berghia; species Berghia stephanieae. The sequence continues at coordinate 105,577,482 of NC_088360.1, forward strand.
CTCCGTTTTTATTTTGAAAAAAAAAACTTGACAAATTAAGGAGCCGCACAGGAGTAAGATAGAAATCTCCAAATTAATCAGAAATAAATAAATAAGAAAAAGTGCTAACAAATCCTCTAATCTAAATACTTGAAGAGTAACTCTCTCCTTACCAGCTATTTTTAGAATCCATACCCACCCGACACAAAAATAGACTTTTCCTAATCAAACAAAAAAGTAACAAGTGCATTCTATACAGAATGTTGTTCAGCAAAATGACGTCTACAACACAGTGTTTAGTATTTATAGCTGTAATGAAAGCATTTCTTTAAATGTTGTGATGTACAAGAGAAATCCGAATGAGACAATTGTCGGTTGCATCATAACGAATGTGACGATTTTCCTGTAGTTGGTAAGCACAGCCGTTTACTGCTTTCACTTTAGTTCGACAGGTAAATTTTGCCGGACGCTAGTTCATAACAGATTGCGAGTCACGGCCTGTGCCGAAAGGGAGACGGAGCAATTTTTCCTATTTTGATGATTTTTTTCTCAAGTTCAAAGTAGCGTAGTAAAGATGCTATTAGATGTAGCAATAAGATATTTTAGAGTCATAACAAGTGGTTTACATACTTTTATTTGATATAATTTTAGTAGATCATTTGGGATTAGATTTTATAGGAAATAACCATAAAAATGGGTCAGAAATTTTAATTACTTCAAACGATATAATCAAAAATTACATAGTTATCTGAGTTTATACAAATAAATGAGAAATACTGCAATAATCATCAATATTCACAGAGTAGAAATATATAATCAAAGTCGTTTTGTAATGAAGCATTGTTGAGATATCCGCTCACCTGTACAGAAATATCCTTTTTTGACAGCAATAAAAAAATTTGTGATCACCGAATTGTAGGGGTTTGTTGATCAAATGATCAAAATGAACTGGTTTTAGTAATGGCAATTGACAATTCTTAGGAAAAGATATGTTATATGCATTCCTTTGACGTTTGTATATATCTAAACTATATAATAATAATAATAATAATAATAATAATAATAATAATAATAATAATAATAATAATAATAATAATAATAATAATAATAATAATAATAATAATAATAATAATAATGATGATGACGATAATATTTACAATAATAATAAGGATAACAATAATAATAATAGTAATGATGATGATGATGATGATGATGATGATGATGATGATGATGATGATGATCATTTTCATGAAAATAATATAGTGGCTATCACCTAAACGCCTGCTAATTTTGGAAAAACGCATTAATTTCTCTTTAAAATAGCTTTCGAAATGCCCGTTTTTAAAAAATGGAATTCGCCTATAATATGTCCCCCTGACAGAAAGGAATTAAAAATAGAAAGAAAGAAAGAATAAAGAATTTTACTGAATCATTTGCGGCCAAAGAATTGACTCATCGCCTCCGAGAGTTTTATTTAACTTCCCAACGCCCCAAATTACTATCATTCATTCAATATAATTTACTCCTCCCCACTCCACGCTCTCCGGCACTTTCCTTCCATGTCCCTCAAACCGCTTTCTTTCCATGGAGCGTCCAATCAGCTTTTTACAAATGCCCATTTCCAATTGGCTGCTGAATAAGGACAATTCTAATTTCAATTGTCCACCACTCGGTTATCAGCAAAGTCAAGAAAGCTCCTCCTACTCAAATCACACATACCCACGAATATGATAGGCCTTGTAGACCAGTCACTGGTCTTTGATGTTACACAACCATCCGCCAGCTTTGATCACATCGCTTTTGATGATGTCACTCAATATCTATCTTCTTCTCTGAACCCCGTTGACTGTACCACGAGTCAACATAAAAGAATGTCGCGGTGAGGTGCGAATCGTGAAGATGGAATGACGTAGCTGTGTTAAAGTTATAGGTTCAAAGTTCAATTGTCAGAGAGAACTGATAAGAGATCAAACTGAGGTGGTAAAATGAAAATTAATTCGTGGTAAAACGTTGCATAAATTAGTTTTATGTTATGTACACAAACACACACACACACACACTTACTCTCTCTCTCTCTCTCTCTTTCTCTCTCTCTCTCTCTCTCTCTCTCTCTCTCTCTCTCTCTCTCTCTCTCTCTCTCTCTCTCTCTCTCTCTCTCTCTCTCTCTCTCTCTCCCTCTCTCTCCCTCTCTCCAGTGCTGCGACAAAAAAAAAAAGGACGCCAACCAGATAGCTAATACTATTTAAAATGGAAATTTGTTGAAAATGGTATGCTTATTGAACAACCAAAGCATCGTGGATAACAGAAATGATCATTGTGAATCAGTTGAAACACGTGATATCGATGTAATACTAATACTAGTAATAATCATAAAATATCAGTGTATTTATCTTACTCTTGATCACCACTGTAATAATAACAATATTATTAGTATTGTTAATAATAATACTAATAATAATAATAATAATAATAATAATAATAATAATAATAATAATAATAATAATAATAATAATAATAATAATAATAGTAGTAGTAAAAAATAAATAATATCCATTTTTTGACAATAAAAAATCGTGATAAACGCATTGAAAAGGACAGAAGGGGGGGGGGGGGGGAGGATTAATGATCAGATAATCAAAATGAACTGTTATTTTAAAATAAATTGACAATCATAGGTAAAAATAAGTTATAAGTATTCCTCTGAACTTTGTATAGATCTTAACATATTTTTATACTTTTTATTAACATACGTAAAACCTCACGATTATTTTAAGGAACAGCATCTAATTAATCAACCAACGTTCTGTTTTCTTTTTTTTTTTCACCGGTGGAACTTCACTTGCTAATTCTGGAGCAGTTTGCATGAAATGTTTTTTAACCACATATCTCATTTGAGCCCTTTCACAGCTTATTCGGCAGAGTCCATTTGCATTGAGACAATGCTTGTTTTCAGTATGACCATTCATCTGAGTAAAGAAAAAAAATCATTAGTTATTATTGATATTGATGATGATGATGATGGTGATGTTGATGATGATGATGATGATGATGATGATGATGATGATGATGATGATGATGATGATAATAATAATAATAAGAAGAAGAAGAATTGTAATAATAAGAGTTATAATAATATTATTGATTGTTAGTAATAATACGATAGTGATCGCCTAGATGCCTGCTAATGATAATAACGTAATAATTTTCCTTTAAAATATAGTTCTAAATGCCCGTTATTCAAAATGGAATCCGCCTATATACCCACTCTGAAATATTTTTAGCAAAAATAAGATAGAGAAAGAAGTTTACTGTAGCATTTGCGGCCAAAAAATTTATTCATCACCGGTCTGCGAGAGTCTTATTTGACACCTAGACAACGCCCCAAATTACTTTCAATTCGTTTCAAATTTACTCCACCTCTCCAGAAATTTCATCCCATGACATCCAAACTGCTTTCTATCCATGGAGTGCCAATCAGATGTTTACAATTACCAATTTCCAACTGGCTGCTGAAAAAGGACAATTATAATTTCAATCGTCCACCAGTCGGTCATCGGCAAAGTCAAATAAGCCCCTCCCACTCAAATCACATATCCCCTCGAATGCTCGGCATTGTAGCGCAGTCCACCGGGCTTTTGAGGTTACACAATCATCCGCCACCTTTGATTACATCGCTTTTTGATGATGTCATAATATATCTATCTACCCTCTTTTTCTCACGCCCGTTGACTGTATCAACGGGCGATGTAGAAGAATATCGAGGGAATGTGCGAATCGTGAAGACGGAATGGCAAATCGGTGTGAAAGTTATAGGTTCAAAGTTCAATGCAATAAAAATCGTTCCGTGCTAAAAATGTGCGTACATGAGTTTTATACACACACACACGCTCCCTCTCGCTCTCTCTCTCTCTCTCTCTCTCTCTCTCTCTCTCCTCTCTCTCTCTCTCTCTCTCTCTCTCTCTCGTGTGTGTGTGTGTGTGTGTGTGTGTGTGTGTGTACTACTACTACTACTACTACTACTGCTGATGCTGCTACTACGATTACTACTATTACTGCGCTATCATCATCAACATCATCATCACCATAAAACAACAACAACAACAACAACAACAACAACAACAACGTTAACATCACCATTGGACTCGTGTGCTTATGTCTCTGGAGTTTGTCTGAATACGGGACTATTTTGTTAGCCAACAAAGAATTAGACAAGGTGTGTTTACACATTCATTGTGCAGAAACCTGTCATTACAAATCGGTGAAATAAATGCTATATTAAAAGTAGATTATTACTCTTGTATTTACTACCATGTGTTAGGGTAACAAAACTCAGATAACATCAATTGTGAATTTTTTAAACAATTAAAAATATTTTTCAGGTTAATTTTAAATAGAAAAATATACATTTTTCAAGAAAGAATAAAGTATACTCACCATTTCTTGATATCAATGAAAATAATTGCGTCTTAAAGATGAAAATGTGGCTGTTATATCCATATAAAATAGAAAAATATAGAAGTGTATGGTCAGCAATTGCAGTGTAAAAATGTACGATTTCACGAAATCTGTCCTATAGCCTGACTGACAATGAAATCCAAGCGGTGCATTCTACCTGCAGGGATAAATATAGGCCAGTTTTCACGTTCTGGACATCTGTTATGACGTAACCACACGGTGGTCTCCCCGTCATCGACGGTGGGTCGTTCCCATTGGGGGTGAGGCGGTAGTAAACTAAAGTGAAAGATTTCTAGTGTAATAAACGGCTGTGTAAGGAGAGGGTTAAAGTCCAATCATTTTTACCCTTTTCCTGGAATGGCGAGGGTGGTTTCAATGAAGCCCCATCAGCCAAAAGCTGCCTCAGCTCCATTTCATTCAGACCGGATGCTGAAGCTTCCAATAGACAAAGAGTTCCCACTAGAAGATTCCCTCATCCCCTGTCTCCAAACGGTGTAAAAGCTCATCGAATAATCTAGAAAGACACGAGAATAAGATTATGTGTCTTAATTAATAACAAGGTGATATCGAAATCTTAGGCTAACGTATTCTTAAAATTTCAATTTGTGACAATTCATTTTGTACATTATATCTTATTTCTTGTATTAGCTTAACATGCCTTTGCTCTCTACATTTATATCATGTATAAAATGAGAATTTTAGAATTTTTCAAATTAAATTGTAAACATCCATACCATTTAAATGTCAAAAACATTAACAATAGTAATAAAAATAATAATAAAATATAATAATAATAATAATAATAATAATAATAATAATAATAATAATAATAATAATAATAATAATAATAATAATATTGATGATGATGATGATAATGATCAGCATCATCATAATAATAATAATAATAAATAATAATAATAATAATAATAATAATAAAAGAAAGAAGAAAGAAGAAGAAGAAGAAGAAGATACTTTATTTTCATCCTTTCATATATAATACTTTATGTACTACTTTATAATACGACATTAGAATCAAATGTCAACGAAACTCACAGTAAAGACTGTCGGGTAAGTTTTTTATTTTGTCCATCCACTGATTAACTCCCTTGGCCAGCTTGACTTCCTGGCATGCCAAGGTCAGCCACAATGGATTGTTTGATAACGGTTTCTCTAAAAACTCCTTCATCTGCAGGGCAGTCAGCTTGTCTTTGCCGTCACTGTAAAGTATATTCTCTATAATGCCCTGAGGAGTAGAGAAAATGCGTTTATGTCAATGATTTAGCTAGTCAGCTTGTCTTTGCCGTCACTGTAAACTATATTCTCTATAATGCCCTGAGGAGTAGAGAAAATGCGTTTATGTCAATGATTTAGCTAGTCAGCTTGTCTTTGCCGTCACTGTAAAGTATATTCTCTATAATGCCCTGAGGAGTAGAGAAAATGCGTTTATGTCAATGATTTAGCTAGTCAGCTTGTCTTTGCCGTCACTGAAAAGTATATTCTCTATAATGCCCTGAGAAGTAGAGAAAATGCGTTTATGTCAATGATTTAGCTAGTCAGCTTGTCTTTGCCGTCACTGAAAAGTATATTCTCTTTAATGCCCTGAGAAGTAGAGAAAATGTGTTTATGTCAATGATTTAGCTAGTCAGCTTGTCTTTGCCGTCACTGTAAACTATATTCTCTATAATGCCCTGAGGAGTAGAGAAAATGTGTTTATGTCAATGATTTAGTTAGTCAGCTTGTCTTTGCCGTCACTGTAAAGTATATTCTCTATAATGCCCTGAGGAGTAGAGAAAATGTGTTTATGTCAATGATTTAGTTAGTCAGCTTGTCTTTGCCGTCACTGTAAAGTATATTCTCTATAATGCCCTGAGGAGTAGAGAAAAATACATTGATGTCAAAGATTTTTATGCAATCTGAGTGTTTCTAATAACGTTCACATTAGGGTTTTTAAATATCAAACCAGTCTGAATTTTATTCAAAGACAAATAAGAACATTTTTTTGGACATATTTAATTAAACTCCCATTCTCGCATCTTTCAACCAATATAAATATAATGATATTAAAAAACGTGAACAATAGTTGTAAGTTTGGGCAGAAACCTTAAGGAGTGATATCATTTTATTACGATATTTCACAAAATAATTAAAAACGATACATACACTCATATCACATAATCCCACAAACATCATATAGAGACATTTAACATAGTAATCATAGTCATATTAAAAAAAAAACAAGGAGTTGATTATATAAACAACACATAATACTACTTGTATAAACAACATAACATTATACAATACGATTTCCATCACATATACAACAAGATCTCCTTATGGTATGAATACAATTAAAGCAATTACGTCAGGTGTAATATATGAACATTTAAATTTAATAAAAATAACGGAAAATTATTATAAATATCAATAGATTTTTTGCGCAGCAGACAATATAGGTCGGAGACAGGGGTTGGCGGTGGGGCAATTATAAAGTAATAAAGATTGAAGAAGAAATTAAACAATGTATAGAAAAAGTTGATGCTGCTGCTGCTGCTATATTACAAATGATACCTAATGCAATTCTCACCTACTATCTAACACCCTTCCTTTCTCCCATCCCGCCCCATCCCTCCAATTCAACCATGTAGTCATTGCCCTCACTTTCAACCCCCCTCCTTCACACATACCGACACACACATACGCACACACACACACATACTCACACACACACATACACACACACATATTTGCCCACCTACCCACCCTGTACCCATCCAAGATGAATGACAGTATTATTATCATAGTATGTATCAAGTATCTCATTCATTCCCCCCAATCCTCGCCCACCCACCCACCTACACCAGCTTACATTGCCGTTTAAATTAACCTTATCCTCATTCTGTCGTCTAAGCTTTTTTTTGTTTGTTTGTTTGTTGCTTTAGGTCTCTTCCAACACAATTGAGGTTATATGAGAGACCGCTGAAACAAAAAAACAAGCAATCTAACAAAAATAGTACAAATGTCAATCAAAATCATAACCTAAAGATATCATAAGCTAAATTATAAATAACCAAGAACAAACAGGCAGAAGATTTACAGAAAAAAAAATATCCCCTGTCAAAAATACAATCACAAACCAAAGAAGCAGGATAGGCTAGTAAAGAGAAGAAAAAACGACATCACTATCGGATCGTACACCCATGCGAACATCATAGGTATATGATTCAAGGGTGATGCTCCCATCCAACCACCCGCTGTCGTCTAAGCCACACTTAAACTCCCATTCTCGCATCTTTCAACCAATATAAATATAATGATATTAAAAGACGTGAACAATAGTTGTAAATTTGGGCAGAAACCTTAAGGAGTGGTATCATTTTATTACGATATTTCACAAAATAATGAAAAACGATACATACACTCATATCACATAATCCCAAAGGAAAGGTCTGAAAGACCGTCCTGCCCAAACGACCTTGTGTTCACATTAATATTGGTTTGTGTTGAGTTACAGTGATGTGGGGGGTAGACATTCTCCCATCTTATTTCGGTAATGGTTAATGACATATTGGGGAATTTGGTCGAGGTATAATAAATAACACGTGCTCTGCCAGTCTCCCATCGCCTTAACTATTTCACCTGGTATGCCAGAAGACAGGGCCCAAGTAGCCCCACCACGACGAAAACTGTGGCTGGATATAGTGTTACAACCACATGCTGCGGAAAGAGAGCGCAATTTTTTGTTAAACAAAGACCCAGTCACAGGGAACGCCTGGGAGTCTGGCATTGCAGGTGCAGTCATGCATAACATATCGTACATCGCTGAAACAGGACATAGTGGGTGGTTTGCTAACCTATGTAATGCAATTTCTTGTATACGACCTTTCGTTTGGTTATTTTTTGACCAACCAACTTTAATTGTTATTTGTGAACAGCCCCCTGACATAGATACACAATTCCTTGTCAATTGTTTTTTGTTATCAAAACCTCCTGCATCCGTCCCAAACAAGTTGGATTTTCTTAACAAGCCAAAAAACATAGTAAGGCATGATGCCCAGAATACATAGTCATCTATATGAGAGAATTTAAGTTGTTTTTTTTAACTTTAACAATATTTCAGGCGTCACCGGAGGCTTGCTCTGAACATCAGTTCCTTTAACTTTCTCAATGCCCTTAATTGTTGTTTTAATATACCATGAGTCATCACATGGATTGGGAAGATTACATTCTAAATGGATAATACGGATAATATTCATATATTGCTTAACAGAACTAGGTTTTAATTTCCGCGCCAAATAAGCTGCATATTTGGCAATATTTATTTGCGAAATAGGTGCAGGCGCTATTCTCATTTTTTCACAAAAAGAAATATAAGACCGTAAATGTGTTTGATAGGTCTTCTTTGTGTTGGCTGTAAAGGCCTGTCCGCGGTACATGTCAACTTCACTTGTTAATTCATTGGTTAAGGCACAGGCACCTAGACAAAAGAAAAAAGAAGGCATTCCATGACATATGATTTGTGATAACAAAAGGAGGGGTTAAACCATGTGCCAGTTACTTAGTAATTTACATAACAACAAACATTTACCATGTTCATGCAATCTAGATATTGTATCAGGTATTTGGTTCAGACTCCCAGATACATGTATCGCTCTAACCGTTATATTGAGTCGTGCACATTTGAAGGCATATTTTCTAAGTAAAGAATTAATATAACTATTTCTACACCAGCCTCTGTTTAAGACACATTTTGTAACCATGCTATCTGTATGGTCGCAATCAAATACTAAATAGCGCCAAGAGCCAGACCAAAAGGCACCGGCGGCGATATTGCTTGCATCCACATGGACGTGCTCAGGCGCTGATTCATTATAATATACTATCCCATTAAACACACTTAAACATGAAATCCACCATTGTAATTCAAGATGAAATGAATATGACAAAATTATTTTATGCTGCTGCTGCTTTAGAGGCTTAATTATGTCCAGGACACGACGTAGAAAAAATCTCCCTCCACGAATTGCCTGGCATGCGTAGTTCAATGAGCCTACGAGACTCTGTAGCTGCTGTTTGCTGGCACGTTTTTTATTTTTGAATACATTGAGCTGCTGCTTTAAACAAATTATTTTTTCCTCGCCTAATTCGACAGTGCTGTTAGAAGTATTGATTGTTAATCCAAGAAACTGAATGTTTTGGGTCGGTCCCACAACTTTATTATAACTAATATAAAATCCAAGTTCACGAAGTAGCTGCATAAGTGTAAGCATCCAATATTTACATTCCTCATACGTTGGGGTAGTGATAAAGAAATCATCTAAATAAGCTACAACCCCATTGCATCCTTTACGATTCATGATTCGTTTAATAGCTTGCGATAAGCGGTGAAAATGTCCTGGACCTTTATTGCTACCAAATGGTAACCTAGAATCAAATAGGAAGGTGGGGTGACTGTCACCCTCAAACGTCCAACGAATACCAGTGGCTACGTAATTTTCTGGATGGATAGGCACTGATCTATAAGCTGCTTGGAGGTCGATTTTTGCACAGTAGAAAAATGGTTTGGCTAATTTGCATGCATCACGAACGGTTTGAAATTTGGTGCTTTCTGGTAGAGAATAATCATTCATAGCTTCTCCTACTGGTCTACTGCCGTCATGAATTAGTCGAATATTTCCATCCTCTTTCGGGATTGCAGCAAGAGCACTAGTAACTGTTGGCTGTTTAGATGCTACAACATAATGACCTTGAGCTATTTGATTCTTTAATTCTTTCTCCACTAATGTTTTAAAACGAAAGGAAGAATAATGGTTATTTTCTATCACATTTTTTAGTTGACTATCTTTTTCAATAATTCGAAATCCATGCTCTACTCCGTCTAAAATGAAATCTTTATCTTTATCACACTCTAACATTTTCCTCCAGGAATTTAATTTACTACTAATGGATGCTTTATTACCTAAAAATTCACATTGGTGGGGATTTATAGGAGGAAAGGGGCTTAACGCTAATGGGCTTTCCTCACTACTATTTGTCTGCTGCTGTGTATCCTATGCTGAATTGACACCCACATGGTGATCTCTGCCTCCATGCTCTCGACTGCCACACAAGCTACACACGTGGTTAAATCGGCATGTTGTGCCATATGTACAGGCACCTCTGTTGAATTGTCGACAGACCTCCTTGTTGCTGAACTGAATGGTATTGGGTCCACGAGACGATTCCCAGTGTTTTTTTGTCGTTTGAGGAGTGCGATGACGAAGCACTACTGTCGCCAGGTGAGGGGCGTCTGTCCCCCATATGAAGTTGTCCACTGACTGTCGCTGACGATATTCGTCGTCGAAGATGAGAACTGACTGCCATGTGTATCTCATGGCAAGTTCACCCACCATCTCTGTGTATTTGATGTATTGATGTACATCAAAATTCGGCGATAATCCTATCAACTTAGCCAAAATCCTTGCATTTGCTGCTATCCACATGGCTGGCGAAACCTTGTCTAGTTTCACTTTTGCGTTTATGCGAAGGCTAATACTCTCTGTGATGTTAACTTCCTCGTCGGTAACCAGCGAGGGAGAAATAAAATCAACAATTTTAAAGTAGGTACTCCTACCTGAGACACTCGACTCTTCAGAAGGTTTGATTCTTACAGCACCAAGGAGGCTAGATAGGCCTCCATCATCATTCGATGACGCACACATAGGTCCCTTGCCGTGAAGACATTGCAGGTTTTTGACTGCCATCTTTAGAATGGCTTTGTGTCCTTTTTTAATATCTAATTCACCAATATCGCTGTCCGTGGCACAAAGAAGGGCTGCCAAACTGTCGAACCCCTCTTCAACCAAAACATTAGCAACTCCATTTGGAAAGTCTTTGGCGAAATCAACAAATGTAAAATCCATGGCAATTATAAAGTAATAAAGATTGAAGAAGAAATTAAACAATGTATAGAAAAAGTTGATGCTGCTGCTGCTGCTATATTACAAATGATACCTAATGCAATTCTCACCTACTATCTAACACCCTTCCTTTCTCCCATCCCGCCCCATCCCTCCAATTCAACACTGTAGTCATTGTCCTCACTTTCAACCCCCATCCTTCACACATACCGACACACACATACGCACACACACACACACACACACACATACTCACACACACACATACACACACACATATTTGCCCACCTACCCACCCTGTACCCATCCAAGATGAATGACAGTATTATTATCATAGTATGTATCAAGTATCTCATTCATTCCCCCCAATCCTCGCCCACCCACCCACCTACACCAGCTTACATTGCCGTTTAAATTAACCTTATCCTCATTCTGTCGTCTAAGCCACACATTATCTCCAACATAAAACCTCTCCTCCAAAATATTTTTTTTTCCATAAACAAACTTAAAGACAAAAATAACACAAAAATGAAACAGATTATAACAAAAGATTGCATTATTAAACCTCCACCTTTTTCTTATTTTGTCTATCATTTAGTTTGTGACGTACGTATGCGTTAAAAATCCATCAATGTGTCATCAATCACAGTTTATGATCAGTGCTGAAAGTGATGACAAAGTTAAATAACTAGAAGGAGAGACGGCAAATGAAACCCTGCCCTGTGATCCATGCCCAAGAGGTCAAGTCAGAATAGATGCAGACGGCCAGCTGCCCTGTGATCTATGCTCAAGAGAGGTCAAGTCAGAATAAATACAAACGGCCTGTTAAACCCTGCCCTGTGATCTATGCTCATGAGGTCAAGTCAGAATAGATGCAGACGGCCAGCTGCCCTGTGATCCATGCTCAAGAGAGGTCAAGTCAGAATAAATACAAACGGCCTGTTAAACCCTGCCCTGTGATCTATGCTCATGAGGTCAAGTCAGAATAGATGCAGACGGCCAGCTGCCCTGTGATCCATGCTCAAGAGAGGTCAAGTCAGAATAAATACAAACGGCCTGTTAAACCCTGCCCTGTGATCTATGCTCATGAGGTCAAGTCAGAATAGATGCAGACGGCCAGCTGCCCTGTGATCCATGCTCAAGAGAGGTCAAGTCAGAATAAATACAAACGGCCTGTTAAACCCTGCCCTGTGATCTATGCTCATGAGGTCAAGTCAGAATAGATGCAGACGGCAGTAGGATTATTCTTAGTTGACATTTTCAATTCAATTCAATTATTTTGTCTCCCCTTTTTTTGGACATATTTAACTTACCTCCAACGCAACACCACTCCTCTAAAATATTTTTTTTTTCCATAAACAAACTTAAAGACAAAAATAACACAAAAATGAAACAGATTATCCTTGTTGTATGAATGGTTTTGTATGAGACGAGGTGTAAAAATAACACTGATTCACATTCAATGAGTTATAATATACATTCATTTTAATTTGAGATTTGCAGTCCACAAACTCATGAAAATCTTAAATTAAAGTGAGTGTTTATAATCCAATACATCGTAGCCAACTTTTAAAATAGCTAGATCGGGACACCCTAGTGCCCAATACCATAATGAGCCAAAACAGCAGTATCTTAGGACTATTATTAAATTTAATGTAAATTAAGAGCTTTTTCTGTTCCTTGCTTTAGGGTCTATTCCAAGGGAAGACTGGAATAACCCAGGCATCAGCCGCAGAGGAGCGCTGCAAAGTGAGCTAAGGCAAGGTGACTAGCTCAAGGCCACACAACGAGGCGGGTAGTTGAACTCGGTAGCTTTTGGGTACGAAGCAAAGACCATACCGCAGTCCCAATCAAATTTATGAATTCTTTTTTCTCTCCAGATTGCCAAATCAGGATAGTCTCGATTTTATCAGGACATTTGGCCGCTACGCCAATATGCTTTAATTAGACCTGTAAATGAGCTCTATAAAAATTGACTGAAACTCTTCGACAAACTGAAGATTCAATTATTTTTTTAAAAATAAGGGCATCATTGGAGAGGAGAGTGATAAATACAATACATTAAAATAGTGGGTGTTATTTCTTACTGGAAGTATGACTGCCATAATTTGATGTAAGAAGGAATGCTAAATAAGCATGTCATTCATAAAGGTAAAGATGACTTCATCAAAATCATATTCCTGCCTCTGGAATTTTTTTGACATAGTCAGAAAAATAATCACCATTATCATCTTTAACTTCTAGCCATGACCTATTGAATTTATTCCTCACATCTTTATCGATGCTCGACAAGTCTGAATTGCGATCCACGAAGAGCTAAGCCATTGTGAGAACATTAGAATAATGTAGCAATGAGCAAACTTGATTTTCAATCAGTAAATGACAGAAAAAAAAGACTTAAATAAATATGACTTCTGGCCAATACACTGAATTATTAAGTAGAAGTGAATTATCAAGAAGAAACTTCGGCAGGCGTATGTAGCGGAAAAATTCAAAGAATCGAAATGAAGGTAAATCGCCACAAAACAGCAAGCTCACTTGGGCTTGAGCAAAACAATGGCAGAAAACGTCCTGATTTGCACGGGAATTAATTAGGCTACTTACCATTGTTCCTTATAATCATGTACCCAATCAGTGAAGAAACGGTCAACCAGTTTGTTTACAACGTGAGGCAATCGAAATGTGCTTGTAGCAATCTATCCTAACTTTCGATTTGAAGGTGTCTACATAACATTCGCAATTTACTTTATCATACTTTTGAGACTCGCCAGGTAAATGTGGTCAATTTTGGCTTAGATGAAACAGTGAAATTTATCGCTCGGTGGCTCAGTTAAAATTGGCTACAGTTGGGATCACGACAGGTTTGGAAAGTGAAAAAATAATTTAACGAAGGATGTGTGAAAATACCAAGGGATGTGTTCAGACACGCCTTTTATAAAAAGCGTCGCTTAGTCTTGGCAATATATACATCGTTAATATAAACGGTCCCCATGAGCTACGCGTAGCGCTGTGGAACACTCCTAATTACTTTACGGTCATTCGACTACGATTTGTGAATTCATTTTTTTTTTATTTCGTTCTTTCTTTCTTTCCTTTTTTTAAATATTTGAATTTGACAAATTGACTGATTTCAGTTAATTGACTGAGAATTTACAGGTCTATTTAATCCTATATAAAAATATTTTTAATTGGTAGAGCACACGCGAGATCGATCCCAAGCGCAGTCGATTTTTTTTTTTCTGACCCCCTTGTCTACCCAGAAGTGATTGGATAGCTGGGTCGGATAGATCTGGCGGAAAGTACTTTTCGATAGACTAGGGTCCAATCCAAAGGGTAGCAAGCAATTGCTATTGTCCGTTTCACGCTATAGAAACCGGGATAAACTCCAGATCCATGGGCCTCATGGCTCTGAAAAGACTACTTTTTTATATCAAAAATAAAATTCTTACCTGTTTTGATTCGTCTGTCAAAGGATTGACAAAAACTTCAACCGGCTTGCTCTCCCTACTGACCAATGCCTTGTGAACCTCTGTATCGGTCACCATGGATATGACCAATCGTACCTGAGGGGCCAGCTTCCTTGGCACCCAGCTGATGATACGAGCCCCGTGCTCTTTGGTGAACTGATAAATAAATAAATAAAAGAAGACCAAAAAAATATTTTAAAACATTAAACCAAAATTGTACTTAATAAATTGTATTATTAGTCCACGGTAATGACTTTTAAAAATTTAAGATTCCTGAGGTTATCTTTAAATTATTTTCTCCCCATATCCATCATAAACATTAATGGTATTCTTTCTTACTCAAACTCAATTAAATGAATACATAGGGTTAGAAGAAAAAATCTTTGTCATCATCATTATTATTATTATTATTATTATTATTATTATTATTATTATTATTATTATTATTATTATTATTATTATTATTATTATTATTTTTATTTCTTATTTTTAAAAGTCTTCTCACAGATAAACAGTGTGAATAGATTAATCTCTCTTTGGATCGGAGAATCACTTTTAAACCAATCAAAAAACAATTTTTCAAATCGTATTTTGGAAGGAAAAATTAATGACATGATACATTTTTAGAATAAACAAATTGAAGTATCAAAATCTTGGGCCAAAATAATTAGAGAGAATGATTGAAATAAAAAGGTATATAGAGTCTAAAATATGTTGTTAGAAGAAGGCGTAATTTAACATTGAAAATGACCATCACCTGATTTGCTGCATCAAGAAATATAATGAGAGGGCCAGTATTGAGATTTGACAACATACTACAACACATCTGGGCGGCTGAATCCAAGTTCTTTGCATAGCTCGTGTTCTGTTGAATATAAGAGGGATACTGTATAAATCATTGTAGTAATATTTTTTTAAAATCACTTGTTGTGGAAATGTGATGCATTATGTATCAAATGAGTTTTCTCAGACAATATGACTATGTGGTCTTTGTGGTATGACAATCACCTTCGGAACAGAAGGTACAGGATTTGAGTTCCGTTCTGAGCGGTGCATAGTTGAGTCCTTGGAAAAGGCTCTTTACTCGCATTCTATCACTGTACTCCAGGTGTAAAATGAGTACCTGGCCGTTAACAGCCTTATCTCTGTCTGAAAAAAATTGTAATAATGCCTGACAGGCTCTTAGCTAGGGGTCTTTGTAAAGCACTTTGTGCACGTTTAGTGGATACTGCGCGATATGAATACTCAAGTTTGTTTTTTGGGGTTGTTTTTGTTGTTTGTTTTTTTTTTTTGGGGGGGGGGGGGGGGGGGGGGGGGAATACAAGAAAAAAAAAAAGCATCCCACAAAATCAGCCTGCCTCAAGGATTTTTTCTTGAAATTTTCTTTCTTGCTTTGTCTGGCACTGTTTCATACACACTTTTTCATAACTTGATTTCATGCTGATCTGATCTCATCGGATAACGACCACTTACTTTTCTTGTCATCCCTGTATCCCTGAGCAGACGTTTGAGCATCTGTTCCAGTGACATAGAACCGGGAACAGCACCGACAAAATGGTAAAACACTTTCCATTTTCCAGAATTCTCTCTGGGGATAGAGATCAATTTGCATGGCAGATATCAGTTAGGAACATCATTTACATGGATATTTAATGGTTCTGTTTGTTTTGTTTTTGTTTTTAAGGGTTTTATGGCGCTGGCAACACATCGAGGTCATATCAGCGCCAGTAAAAAGAAATAAAATGGGATAGTAAAAAATTTTAGAATTACAATTAAAGCACCCAAGCAAAGGTAAGACAAAGGGGAATTTGTTCAATGTAGGAAACGGATGTAGATTCCAAGAGCACACTATCAAAGTACTTAGTTTGAGATCACATAAAAGTCTCATCCAGACACAAACACAGGTCCCCACTAAGAGGAATCCACTCAAATGTTTACAAATCATATATAATATACAAACAAAACATAATACAGTGCATAACAGAGAGATGATTGACAAGACAAAAAATATAATCTCCCAAAAATGCTTAACTTTACATTTGACTGTTTCCCTCTTAGCTATGGTATCCGGCCAGGGGCTGGACAAAACCAAGTAATTTCATTCTAAGAAAGATAGAAATGCACGTTGAAAAACAGATATAAGGGGATAGGACACAGTAAGTGTCTCCCTGTCCACTATGGGAGGTCAGG
Source organism: Berghia stephanieae (assembly GCF_034508935.2). Lineage (NCBI taxonomy): Eukaryota > Metazoa > Mollusca > Gastropoda > Nudibranchia > Aeolidiidae > Berghia > Berghia stephanieae. Next base: position 105,594,469 of record NC_088360.1, read on the forward strand.
AACCCCACCCAGATTTAATGGCTCTAACTAACAGACCATTTAGCAGGCAGATACACTTTCATCATAAAAACCATAGGTAACCTGCGTATTAAAAAAAAAGTAATAAAGTAGTACTTCAGAGCCATAAGTCCCATGGAGCTGGAGTTTATCCCGTTTTCTATGCCATGAAACAGACAATAGCAATTGCTTGCTACCCTTTGGATAGGATGCTAGTTTATTGCAAATGTACTTTCTGCCGGATCTAACAGACCTAGATACCCAATCACTGCTGGGTGGACAGGATGGTCAGAAAAAAAAAATATCTATCTCGGAATATCAATCTCAATCCCTTTGTTTGTGAAGTGGGTGTTCTACCAATTAAACTATTGGGACTCTCACACATCTTATCATCAGAATTAAAATATTTATTTCTACATTTTTTTAGATCGCTTTTTGATAACAGCTGGAGAATGAGAGAGAGAAAGAGAGAGAGAGAGAGAGAGAGAGAGAGAGAGAGAGAGAGAGAGAGAGAGAGAGAGAGAGAGAGAGAGGAGAGAGAGAGAGAGAGAGAGAGAGAGATGAAAAAATAAAAGTTACCCAGGACTTGGCAGTTCCTCCCTTTCAATCTTCTTCAAGATAGAATTAGCAGCTGAACACATAATGGATGTCTTACCCGTACCGGATGCCCCTAACACCATCAAAGGTACGTCCTTGTCCTCTTTAACTATGTAGTTTTCAATCTAAGATGAAAAAATATTTTTTTAAAAAAGAAAGAAAGAAATGTGACTTTATAAAATTTTAAAATCTAGTTTTATGGCATTATCATAATTTTAGTTCTGTAGCATATTATAAAAAAAAAAAAATATTGAGCTTTACAAGGGGTCCCTGGCCAACAGCAACACTTAACTTGTAGGACGGGACATGATGCATGTTAGGCAAAATTCCAATTTTTTTTGATAATTACAACATTGTTAACAGACAGGTACTCATTTTACATCTGAGTAAGATGAGAGAATGTGAGTAAAGAGCCTTTTCCAAAGACTCAACTATGCACCGAGCGACATCATCATCATCATCATCATCATTATTATTATTATTATTATTATTATTATTATTATTATTATTATTATTATTATTATTATTATTATTATTATTATTATTATTATTGTTATTATTATTATTATTATTATTATTATTATAATTACTATTATTATTATTATTATAATTATTATTATTATTATCATTATTAACATTATTATTATTATTATTATTATTATTATTATTATTATTATTATTATTATTGAACTTTTATCAAAAGAAATAACTGTCACAAAATCAAATATAACCTGACTTGTCCAAATCTATAGAGGCAAAGTCACCGTTTTTTTTAAGCGCTTTGAGCACATTCAGTGGATCAAGTTTTTTTAACGGTACCTTTCACTCTAAATAAAAGAGGAAATGGTTATCAAAGAAACAAAACCCCTGAAATTATTGGTTGGATCAACTTACTCGTTCAACAATGGCATCCCGACCCAAGACGAACTGGCCTTTGGAATTTAAGAATTCTAAGTGTGCAGATCTGGCAAATTCATCCGAATGCTGGGCTAGAGGACGATCTTCTCCACAAAATTCAAATGAGATTCTTTGCTCCAAAAAGTCAAGTACCTGAAAATGTTCAATTGTGACAAAACGTTCTTGTGAACAAATTATCAGGAATATATAAAATATCACGATTTAAAAAAAATAAAATAAAAATAAACAAACAAAACAAAAAAAAACAAACCTTGAGCACTTATATTGTTCAATTTCCACTAAATGCACTCAAAGCATTTTACAAAGGGTCCTTGGCAATATTTAACATGTAGGACGAGGCATGACAACTGTTAGGTGATACTACAGTTTTTCCGACAAAGAAAACACTGTTAGCGGCCAGGTACTCATTTTACACCTGAGTACGGTGAGAGAATGTGAGTAAAGAGCCTTTTCCAACGACTAAACTATGCAGGATCCAGTGCGGAATCCCAACCCTAGACCTTCCAATACGAAAGTGAGTGTCATACAACAAGACCATATGGTCGCACGCTCACTTCTTATCTCTATTTCATTTTTTTTTTTTAAAGTTAATTTTTTCAGCATTTTGATCAATCCCCTTATTCAAATGTTTTTCATATTATCCACCAGCCATGTAAAAAAGCAAAATTATAAGCTAAAAATTTAATCCAGTTATTAATGTAAATGGTTGAAAGTCAAATTCAAATCAGACCATCTGGATTGTTTTCAGTTCGCATCTTTTTGACAAATTTTAACTTTTGAAGTTCTACTGGAGGTATCAATAACAATGTGAAATGGAATGTAAGCTTCAATTTAATAAACGAAAACAGATAATGTGGACATTTCAGGTTCCCCTTTATCAACGAAACAGGATGATTTATTATTAGTACACTATTCTTCATCCTGTTTTGTTGATAAAGGGGAAACCTGAAACGTCCACATTATCTGTTTTTGTTTATTAAATTGAAGCTTACATTCAATTTCACATTATTTATTTCTCCGAGCTTCGAGCAGCTACATTTACACAACTGGAGATATCAAAGTTAACTCTCACAGCAAGAAGCCCAGTGGAGAAAGAAACCGTCCAATACAGACAATAACATTGCTACTCTTTGAATATGAAGCCGGTCTATAACAAAGTACTTTCCATTTCTGCTATCACAAACCCAGCCACATATAAACTCTCGTGGTGCTTGTGTGTTGACCTCTTTTTTGTTTTTTTTTTTTTTTGTTTGTTTGTTGCTTTAGGTCTCTTCCAACACAATTGAGGTTATATGAGAGACCACTGAAACAAAAAAAACAAGCAATCTAACAAAAATAGTACAAATGTCAATCAAAATCATAACCTAAAGTATCATAAGCTAAATTATAAATAACCAAGAACAAACAGGCAGAAGATTTACAGAAAAAAAAATATCCCCTGTCAAAAATACAATCACAAACCAAAGAAGCAGGATAGGCTAGTAAAGAGAAGAAGAAACGACATCACTATCGGATGGTACACCCATGCGGACATCATAGGTATATGATTCAAGGGTGATGCTCCCATCCAACCACCCGCTGTGTTTACCTCATGACCTCAAGAAGTCGCGAGAGGGACATAAGATAGATAGTACGTTTAAAATCAATTTGGGGGGGATTGATGGATAGCACCAATTGTAAGTCGACCTCTTGTGGCCAGGAGGAGGGTGCAGTAACAGTCAGCTCCTGAGTTCAACTCCCAATCGCTGCAAAAGATTTTATTCTCTATTGTCTTCTTTCACTTATTATAGATAGTACATTTGATATCAATTTTTTGGGGGATTCGTGGATATCATCAATTATGGCGAGGTGGAGGGTGCTGTAACAGTTGGCCCCTGGGTTCAACTCCCCATCACCGCAAAAGTTTTTATGCTCTATAGTCTTCTAACACTTCTCTTCTCACTTCGTTTCTTGTTATTACTAAATGACTGCCTAGTGTAAGTGAAGAGAGGGTAAAGAAAACTTTTAAAATAATAATAATAATCTTTGACCAGATTCAAAACTGGTAAATTTGCTTTATGTGATTCAAGTGCTCTTCCAATGGAACAGTCAGGATTCCTTCCCCTCCCCCTCCCCGTTCTTCCTTTATCTGTTTTTTTTTTTTAATTCTTTACATTTAAACTTCTTGCTATTTTTAAATGACAAAATCGACAGGATGTACCTTTTCTTTGATGTCCTCAGGAAATCTGAGCTTTGGCCTTTTCTTACTGTCAACACCCACACAGTCAACACTATACTGTACAAACCGATATGGCTGAAATAAGACAAGTTTTAAAAAAGCATCTATTGAAAAAATAACCACAAAACAGAGAGCAACAAAAACTATAATTGCTTAAGTTGGAAAGTGTGGAATTATAAAATTTTCAACAAACAGTTTGGTTTTTTTAATGAAGGAAATCATAATCGAAAATGAAGATATGGATAAATAAATTCTATTGCAAATAAAGTTATAAACTTACTGGAAATTTCATTTTCAATTTGTCGTGATTCCCTGATACTTTCCTGGAAGCATTTGTCTCTTTGGCAAAGCAGGACCTCTTGTCCTCAGATAAGTGATTTAAACAAGAATCGTCTCGAGTCAGAAAAAGTGCTGTTGGAAAATACGGGTACATGAATAATATCAAAGTAATGGATACAATAATACGTTGTGAATAAAAATAAAACAAAATAAAATAAACATAATTTTTTTAATTCACTGTCTCTTAATGGTCTTTGATGTACATTATATCTTATTATTAAGTTATGGATAAGTTGAATCATCAATGGAAGCAAACAAACAAGCATGCACACACACACACACACTCACACACACAAACATCAAGTTCGTGAATTAAGTTCTTTCTATCTCCACGATGGAAATGGCTGGGTCACGTTCTTCCAATGAAAAAGTTCAGACTGCCTCACACAGCACTAAGATGGTCCCCACCGGGAAAAAGAAAGATAGGCAGACCATTGGGCAGCTGGAGGAGGACAATAGAAGAGGAGATGAAAGAGGCTGGAAAGACATGGATTGAGCTGAGCTGAGCTGGCCAGGACAGAGATGCCTGGAGGAACTTTGTTGGCACCTTATGTTCCACCAAGGAACCAAGAGGATAAGTAAAAGTATGTCCACGCCTTTAACACATTATAAAATATGACTTTTAAAACAGCATATCTATTTATACCATAATTTAGCTTTAAAAGTCTTTACACGTTTAAGTACATTTTTTAACCATACAAAATGATCATAATTAGCTTAAACTCTATATCAACGTCACAAATCAAATTAGAAATCAAACCAGGTTTATCTTATTTACAGTTCAGATTGTCCTCCCTAAATGCTCCACTCAAAAGTTCCAGGTCCTCACATAATAGACCGTACGCATCTTGGTAATCCTCGACGACCTCCTCTGGAAAGTCACCCCACAGTGGCACCCAGCCCAATGATGAACTGGAAAGAAAACCCAACAGAGTACTGGATCAAAACTGAAGGTTCCAAGATGGATTATGAATATCAACAAAAAAAAAAAACAAAAAAGAAATCAAGCAGAACAACCCCACTGTAGTCTTCTTAAAATAATGGAACAGAGCGGACACTGATTACCTTCAAATATATTCCCATTTATTGGTCAAAACTCTTCAATATAATTGATTTTGCCAATGTGATGCACATCCTTCACCGGCATTGTCTCCCCTCCCCCCCTCTCTCTCTCTCTCTGATGTGATAAGCAAATGCAACACCCCCCCCCCCCCCCCCCCCCCCCCACTACCTTGAAATAAAACATTTTCACCAAAACGTTCATTTTTCAAAAAAAGATGATAAAAATACAGAACCACTTCAGCCAACTTTTCAAAGAGCTATTTCGGGACACCCAACACAAGTTACAGTTATGACTCAAAGTGGCAGTAAGTTTGGACTATCATAAAATGTAATCTAGATTGAGATTGAAAACCATTAAAGCTTATTCGATTAGCCTCTATTTGTCTCTTCCTTGTTTTCATTCGCTGGTTAAAAAATCATAATTCTGGGACATGCAAAGGCCAATTCCATATATATAAGCAGTCCTCAAGATTGCCACATCAGGTGGCCGCTATGCTTAACACTTAAGTTCTTACACCTACCCCACCCATATATACAACTTTTTCTAAAATGTACCTTGTTATATTTATGAACATTGGCATGGCACTTGAAAAATAACAGCTTTCAATACTGGTTTGCATCTTTTCTAGCTCTGCAACATTCCGATGTTCTTGATGACGTCCACCCTAGCGTAGGGATAAAAATTGATATAAATTAAAAATACATCGATTGGTTATCTCAAACAACAAACAGCTTTTTATAAATACATAGAATGAGAAATATAAATACATTATTACAAGAAATGTGGGCACAAGATTCCAAAGACAAAAATGAGATATTTTTTAATATTATTTTTTTTTTTTTTCTCTTTATTCATTAATTTAATCATATTAATACATGTTAATACTCTTCTTTTTTTAATTAAAAAAAAAATCATAGTCTGCTTTATAGCTTTTTAAAACATCAGTTTATCTTAATATGAAGAACATAATTTTTTTTCTAAATGACAATAACAAAATCTAAACATAGATCTTAATATAATTTATAAATTTTATTACATTTTTTTTTTTAAACGTAAGAGTAAAAAACTCACCCATTTGATAAAGTTTTCAACCAATGTCAAATTTTTGTTGCTACACCAATTCCTTAAAGTTGGGAGAATCTAAAATATTCAAGTGAAACAATACAATTATGAAAAAAGAAAATACATTTTCAGATTACTGGCTATATACGAAATTATGTACATTCCAAATTGAATTATGGAAGTGGCTACTAGCATGCGTGTGTTTCTTGATTCTAAGGCTAGACCCACAGGCTACATGGAGGTACGTGTTTATAGATTCTGAGGCGAGAGCCTTTATGGATTGCTGCACTCACATGTTACAAGCACGTAAAAATGCCCCATAGCCCAGAAGCACTTAGGTTTCTAGATTCAAAGGCTAGAAACAGGCTGCCAATTTTTTTATTATTTTTAAACAAATAATGAATAAATAAATAAATAACAGTTACTGAATGCTTCCTGTTAGGCATTGTAACATTTTAAAAATCAAATTTTGTCTGTGTATACAAAACCATAGATGCTGCATTTTCAATTTTTGGAATGGTATATTTCTGTGCATATGAGACAATGAAAGACATCACATGCTTCCTGGTAGGGCGCAAGACAATATTTGGAGTATCATATTTCTGTGATAAGCCACACATAGTCATCATATGCATTTTTTTTTTGTTGTTATACAATATTTGGAATTGCTTATTTTTGTAGCCATGGACAAACTTGAAACTATAACATTATAACAATTTCTCACTTTTACTGTAAGCGTTTTCAAAATATCTGAATTAGAGTGTAACATGCTTTACCACTGTGGTAGTCATTTTGCCTAGCAACCAAAAAGTCGAGGGTTCAAATCCCATTATGGATAGACTAATAGTTGTGTCCTTGGGAAACGCTCCTTATTCAAACTTTCATATGAATGGATATATAAATATATAACCTTTGATAGATTGATAGGTTAAATTTGTAATTGCCTCTAGTCTCCAAGTCTACGATTACTACTTTATTACTTGGAAGATCATATGTTACAGTGAATGACATAATCAGTCGGATGATGAAAAGGTTTGAGCTGAAAAATTGCCAAGTATAGTTAGAAGGTCATTTTTTGTCAAAAATGAGTTCTTGTCTTATATGATTAAATCAACCCTTTTTGTACAGCTACAGGAAATATCAAAGCTTAATTTCACTTCTAAATATTTTTTACAGCTAGTCAAGTTGAAAAACTATGAAATTTGAGAAAAGTTGCTGGATACCTTTCCCATACATCTGACCATAACTTCAAGACAAATCATCCGATTTACTTCGATTAAAATGCTCTGGGGGCATACTCTTTCAGAAAATGCAAAATTAATGCAAATCCAAAATTTTCACCTTCCGATTGATTAAGTAATACACTGACACATATAATCTAAAGATTATTTTTCACTTGCAATACTTTGCACTATGCTGTTAGAAACTAACCTCCTTTCTAATCCAATCCCTCTCAGCAAAGAATTCATCACTGTGGGATGTAACAAAAAGTTTGACTTGCTCTGGCTGTTCCCGATTTTTCCTTGACTTTGATTTTTCCATCGAAAATGCCATTGTTGCTCTCCTACCCATGCAACTGGTTATTATATCTGAAATATATTTTGAACAGAAAAGTGTACTGTAAAATATTTTTTGGAAAAACAACAAAAACTGTGGGGGACATCTCAAGCATCATTATACTGCCTCTCTCTCTCTCTCTCTCTCTCTCTCTCTCTCTCTCTCTCTCTCTCTCTCTCTCTCTCTCTCTCTCTCTCTCTCTCTCTCTCTCTCTCTCTCTCTCTCATCAGACAGAGTGAAATTAGCGCCCATTGTTAATAGTTAACTCCATTCCCTGTGTTACTTTAATACGACCACTGTTGAACAAAATGCACTACTGTGTTTTCATCGTCAATTCTCATTAGGAAGAAAAACCAGCAAAAAGCTATTTGTTCATAAACTCCTGTAATCTCAGTGAACTCAGCACTAATTTTAACAGATCATGACAATCGGTATTGGTTAGAATCAGCGTGGGTGCGCAACTGGATGCGCGGGTTGACGGAGGTAGGAAACAATAACAAACCCACATGGTTGCCATTACCTCCACCATCATTCTCGCTCACGGTTTGTGGAAAGCACTTCATTATAGGCACGTAATAGTGAATCTAGTTTTTGTTTTGAACATTTCTATTATTATTCTTTGTAAATTGACCCATATTAAAAGAAACATACAAACAAAACAGGCATGACCAGTCACTAACAATGCCGTGTAGTGTGTAGACAGTAACACAGTACGGTGAACATGACTGACACTGGGATCGGAATGTCGGAACCCATGAGTCATTCGCAACTCTGCCTCACGTATTCATTTAATCAGTCAATTTAATTTTTATTAAGCTTGCGTAAAACATACAAACAAAAAAGACATGACCAGTCACTAACAATGCAGTGTAGTGTGTAGACAGTAACACGGTATGGTGAACATGAATGACACTGGGATCGGAATGTCGGAACCCAGTAGTCGTTCGCAACTCAGCCTCGCGTACTCATTTAATCAGTCAATTTAAATTTCATTTAGCTTGCCTATTCTTCAAGTTTATGTTATATTCACTTTTTTTTATTTAAAAAGGGTAATCCAAACAGACCATAAAAACGATTTTATAATAAGCCGACTTCAACTTCCATCACTTACGACACGAATTATTTTGGGTGGTTTTTTTTAACAAAACCGTTTGACTCAAACTAAAGCTTCGGCATTGGATAAGGAGCGAGGTCCCTGTTGCCATCTTGCTTAGTTTATACAGAGACTGGGTTGCCAGCTTGGCTGTTCTTGATAAATAGTAGTAAATAGCACAACCTTGTGCAATGAGATAGAGAGAGAGAGAGATTTTGAACAAAAAACGAATATCTCTCTCTCTCTTACCCTCTCTCTCTCTCTCTCTTGCCCTCTCTCTCTCTCTCTCTCTCTCTCTCTCTCTCTCTCTCTCTCTCTCTCTCTCTCTCTCTCTCTCTCTCTCTCTCTCTCTCTCTCTCTCCCTCCCTCTCTCTCTCTCTTCCTATTTCATCTGTCACACTGTTTGACAATCTTCTTCACCTGGCTCACTTGTACTTGTAATATCGGGTGTAAGGTAAAATTTTGAACAATTATTATTATTTATAAAATGCAGAAACTTTGCAAATAAACCGATAGACTAGATATTAATTCGATTCGAAAAGTGGAACACAAAAGGAGAATTTGCGAATACCCGGTCCAGACATAAGCGTCATGGTCTTATTTATAAAGTGCAGAATCTTTGCAAATAAACGGATAAAATAGAGATTAATTCGATTTGAAAAGTGGAACACAAAAGCAGAATTTGCGAATGCCCGGTCCAGACATAAGTGTTATGGTCTTATTTATAAAATCTAGAAACTTTGAAAATAAACGGACAAGATAGAGATTCATTCGATTCGAAAAGTGGAACACAAAAGCAGAATTTGCGAATGCCCGGTCCAGACATAAGCGTTATGGTCTTATTTATAAAGTGCAGAAACTTTGCAAATAAACGGATAAGATAGAGATTCATTCGATTCGAAAAGTGGAACACAAAAGCAGAATTTGCGAATGCCCGGTCCAGACATAAGCGTTATGGTCTTATTTATAAGTGCAGAAACTTTGCAAATAAACGGATAAGATAGAGATTCATTCGATTCGAAAAGTGGAACACAAAGCAGAATTTGCGAATGCCCGGTCCAGACATAAGCGCTATGGTCTTATTTATAAAGTGCAGAAACTTTGCAAATAAACGGATAAGATAGAGATTCATTCGATTCGAAAAGTGAAACACAAAAGCAGAATCTGCGAATGCCCGGTCCAGACATAAGCGTTATGGTCTTATTAATAAAGTGCAGAAACTTTGCAAATAAACGGATAGACTAGATGTTATTTCGATTCGAAAAGCGGAACACAAAAGGAAAATTTGCGAATACCCAGTCCAGACATAAGCGTCATAGTCCTATTTATAAAGTACTGAATCTTTGCAAATAGACGGATAAAATAGAGATTAATTCGATTCGAAAAGTGGAACACAAAAGCAGAATTTGCGAATGCCCGGTCCAGACATAAGCGTTATGGTCTTATTTATAAAGTGCAGAATCTTTGCAAATAGACGGATAAAATAGAGATTAATTCGATTCGAAAAGTGGAACACAAAAGCAGAATTTGCGAATGCCCGGTCCAGACATAAGCGCTATGGTCTTATTTATAAAGCGCAGAAACTTTGCAAATAAACGAAAAAAACAGATTAATTCTAATCGAACAGTGGAACACAAAGGCAGAATTTGCGAACAACCGGTCCAGACATAAGCGTTATGGTCTTATTTATAAAGTGCAGAAAATTTGCAAATAAACGGATAAGATAGAGATTAATTCGATTCGAAAAGTGGAACACAAAAGCAGAATTTGTGAATACCCGGTCCAGGCATAAGCGTCATGGTCTTGTTTAAATGAAACAATGCCATTTAAAAAAATATATGGTCAATGAGTAATTAAGCTAAATAAGCGGAGTTCAAATAGATAACTTGATCTGTGAATTTTTTTTATAATTAGCTGTTTTTATTCTCCATCATTTAGGTTATGTGATTAAGTTTATAATTGAAATACAAACTTTATCTCACTTATCAATGTTTTGCAATAAAGGAGAGTGTGAGTGAACCTGAGCAAAGGAAATTATTTGAGAGAGTGATATTTATCATGCTTTTCAGTTTGTAGTTGAATTCTAGAATGGATTCTTTATAGTTCTCATTGATTGTATGTCAGTATGTCAGTCTTTAGGACACCGATTACCCTAATGCGACCACAATTTACAATGTGACGGCCACAAGCCCGTTAAACGCAGAGTGGGGTATTGTTGTTTGCAAGTAATGCTATGGTTTTAATAGGATATCTGTCTCCTATTAAAATACATTCCTGTGTTGGATTTTGGATTAAATTCATGTCTTCTTCGGATTTTGGGATATTTAATTTTCATGGATTGTGATTGTGATTTTCAAGACTATTAATGTAAGTAAATGCCCAAATAGATATTTTTATTCATTTATTCTTTATTTATTTTTTTAGTTTTGTTTTGTTTTGAAGCATTTATTATAAGAAATATTGTACATATGCACTTATACACCAAAGACTATATCCTTTCAACTGCTTATTATTATTTTTATTATTATTATTATTATTATTATTATTATTATATATAATAATAATAATAATAATAATAATAATAATAATAATAATAATAATAATAATAATAATAATAATAATAATAATAATAATAATAATTAATAATAAGTGCATTGAGTGAAATCCCAATCATGGTTGCCCAAATAAAACTGGCGCTAGAATCCCGACTACCTGTCTAAACGAATGTTGTTTGTACGATACATACTAACTACACGTTCAATATCGGGGGCAGGAAATATACGTTTGGTTTTATGAAATTAAAACAGTAGTCCCACATTGTTCTTTGATGTTATTTGTGGTTGCAATTGCTTTGAAACTTACACATTATATTGTGTTACATTGTTTACAAAATATTTCTGGTACTCGTATGCATGTGTAGTCAACGGACCACCGGTCAATCGTGTTCTTTATTATTTTATTATTAATTTTGGCTTGACATCTTACATATGTGAATTTGACAGGTTGTTATGGATGGTAATTATAACATTAAGTGATTTTTAAACATTTTTACGGCGTTTTAAATGTCTTTCTTGCATTCATTGCCGAGCACCTCCACTTTTCTGTTACTATTTTAACGATCAGCTGATTTTCTCTTGCCTCCCCTTTAATTTCGCGGACTTTTTTCAGAACGAGGCGTGGGAGTGGCTAATTGTGTGACTCACAAAGTAAGTACACAATAACTAATAAACATTCTTCATTCTTCCCAGTCTCGACCAAGGCCAAGGCCAAGCCAAGGTCTGAAATACTAAAACTTACTGCGACAATTTGAACGGATGTCATTTTTGTTCCAAGATGCCGCAGTGAAAATACTTTTAAATTGACAAGATTTGAGGAAACCATGTGAGATGACAATGATAATAAATAATAAACAGTGTAAGCTGATATGAATACTCTATGACTCAAACTCAAACAATGGAGTCGATAAGTGGAGGAGACAAAATACAATTTTTTTAGACTTGACACCAGCCACCAGAATGTCTTTCCAAATAACATTACTGACCTAAGAGTTGTATTTCAAAATGAATTCGACGAAAATCCTACATATATGAATCATTTGGTGTGGGACATCTTTCATCAGCCTAAAGGAGTTTTACTTCTAAGTTTTTGTTTTTTTTATTTTTTACTTTGCTTTGTAGCCTTTTCACTCTTCATCAGTGCATCCAGTATCCAATGTCTTGTAAAACAGTTCAGCAGTTCATGGTCAACCCACGTACGTGTTTCCATCGTCATGAACATTACTACAACTACAACTCAAATGCACTAACTTTGCAGGGGTCTTTTCTCGTCTTTATTAACTATACTATCATACCATATCATATAATTATCATTACTTGAAGATCTGATACTCCAAATCGTTATGAGCCCATTATTGTAATGTACTCTCAAACCAACGCAAAATTTTCTCCTTTACAACAATGTCAAATCAAGCGTTCGGCCACCTGCTAATCGTGTATATCGTATGATACACTGTATCTTGAGTGAATCCGTTAAATGCTGTTGATAACAGCAAGCTTTTATGAACATGAGAAATGTACTTAGTAATAAAACAATATCCTACGAAAATAAGACTCAATGTATTGAAAAGGTATGTGTGGTCAGTGGTGTCGTATGGCAGTGAGAGCTTGGCCGAAAGCAAAGACCTGATGAGAAACGTTGAAACTTCGAAATGGGGTGCTTGCGAAGAATTAAAAGGATTCCATATATAAAACAAACGAAGATGTTATGGAACAAACGTATAGAGGGAAAGAATATTGCTCAGGATCATAATAGAGAGACTACTGAGTTCCTTCGGACACGCCTTGGCCAGGTAATCTTTTTTACAAATGAGTACGGTGAGAGAATGTGAGTAAAGAGCATTTTCTAAGGTCCCAACTTTACGCCGCTCAGAGCGGGACTTGAACCCTAGATCTTCCAGTCCGAAGGCAGCAGCTTCTGATGGTATCACAGTAGGCTACTATATTATTACACTCGCTTTCGGATCGGAAGGTCCTGGGTTCGAGCCTCGCGCTCGGCGCATAGTTGAGTCCTTGGAAAAGGCTCTTTACTCACATTCTCTCAACGTACTCAGATGTAAAATGAGTACCTGGCCGTTAACAGCGTTGTTTTTGTCCGAAAAATTGTAATATCGCCTAACAGGCGTCATGTCCCGTCCTACATGTTAAATGTTGCTGTTGACCAGGGACCCCATGTAAAGCGCTTTGAGCACATTTAGTGGATATTGCGCTATATAAAGCTCAATTATGACATTAGGCCGCAAATTCATTCCACATTCGTGTACGGTCGCGAACCGCCCGGTAGAGCCGTCACAACATACCGCTCAACGAGATGCTCTGTGGTTTCAGGTTCTTTGCCACACCGAGCCCATTGGGACAGCTGGAAAGTCCCCACTGAGGAAGTGACGCAGTCGTTAAAGGCTCCATACACGCCCGGATATGATCCTGGTTCAGACCCCGATCAGGCAAACCGGGGTGAAAACGCAATGTGTGTGGCCAAATACCTGGCCGATAAACCTAGGTACGGTCGATCGCCCGCAAAGCCCGCTTTGCTTAATATTTTTCGAGGCGATCGGCGATCGGGGGCGTGGCAGTATAAAAAATTGGACAATTTTTTTCGGATTTTCGCTGTTTTGACGTCAGATTCGTGATCAGCGTGAATTTACAATTGGTTTGATACCAAGAACTATGTTTTTACTCCAAAAATTGATGAAATTAGAAATAAATTTTAATTAATATTGAGGCTATGTGGCCGACAGAAAAGTGCCCCTCCTTGTTTTGTGATGGATCAAGTGGTATGACTCTCGCTTTCGGATCGGAAGGTTCAGGTTTCGAGACCCGCTCTGAGTGGCGCAGAGTTGAGTCCTTGGAAAAGGCTCTTTACTCACATTCTCTCACTGTACTCAGGTGTAAAATGAGAACATGGCCGTTCGTTGCCTTTGTTGGGAAAAAATGTCACATCGCCTGACAGGCGTCATGTCTCGTCTTTCAAGTCTAATATTGCTGTTGCCTTGGGACCCCTTGTAAAGCGCTTTGAGCACGTGGATATTGCGCCAAATAAATGCTGTGTTATTATTTTTTTTAAATAATATTTTTATAAATGTTGCGCCAGGAAGAGGTAGATGGCAAAAGTTTCGTTCTTGTTCATCGTAAAACTTATAAAGGAATTTCATACAAAATAAAAAATAGTTTTCATAATTTTCAATGTAATGATATAATAATATGCCAGTTCTTTTTTTTTTTTTTTCCTCCTCACCCGTTGACGCGACATGACGGTCGACCTTGACACAGACATTTGGGATTGGCAGATGCCAAAAAGCCTTGACTACGTGATGACAGGGGTGGGCATTGTAATCTTGAATTATAATCTACAAACAACGCCCCCCCCCCCCCAACTCCCCCCCCCCCCCCCAAAAGAAAAGAGCTGTGTGCGTGTGTGTGGTGGTGGGGGGGGGGGGGGGGTGCGAATGCGAGTAGTCCCGAGGAGTACCGTTTAACCTGCCACGGGAACACTGTCGATTTGTTTTATAAATAATAATAATAATAATAATAATAATAATAATAATAATAATAATAATAATAATAATAATAATAATAATAATAATAATAATAATAATAATAATAATAATAATAATAATATAATAATAATAATAATAATGACGATAAATAAAAAATCTTTATTGTCCACAAAATGGAAAAATTTCCGTGGTCTACGTTGCTTTTAAACTTAAATCGGATTGCAAATGTATTGATGTTATGCGTATTGGAAAAATACTCACGACATCTCCATCGGGGTATAACATATTAACACACAAAACTGCAAACGCGAACGTTCATTGTCTGATTGATATAACTTAGTGATAAGTTAATTATAAAATGCTGTCTAAAAGCAATAACAACGGGTCGACTAACGTCAAATTCATTCCTTCTATTGATGCTCTGTGTTAAATTAAAATACTCACAAAGTCCGCCAGCCAGAAATATCACTCCAGCCCAAAGATCTACATGGAACCTTGAACGTTATAGTCGGATATATTTTAATGAGAACTAATCATAAAAATGGGTGTCTAAAAACAATAACAATGAGATGAGTGACGTCAATTTGGCTCCTTCTATAAATATCCAAGAACTTTACTCACTCCATCCGCTCTCTCCTCCTTCAATACATATGAATCTATTCTCTCATCACTTTTTTTGTGCGGCTATGCATGTGATCTTGTGAAATGACAATCGCCTTTGGATCGGACGGTACTGGATTCGAGTCCCGCTCTGAGTGGCGCATAATTGAGTCCTTGGAAAAGGCTCTTTACTCGCATTCTCTCACCTTGTTCACTGTTAAAATGAGTACCTCGCTGTTTACAGCGTCGTCTCTGTCGGGAAACAATTGCAATATCGCTTAACAGTCATGTCTCGTCTAACATGTTTTTATGTTGGCCAAAGACCTTATAAAGTGATTTGAGCACCTTTATTGAATATAGCGGTATATATAGCGCAAGTAAATTTTTCTCTTTTTCTCTTTCTCTCTCTCTC
>NC_088360.1:105615376-105617876 GCF_034508935.2 Berghia stephanieae
CATAAGATAAAAATACAATGGAAATAGGATGTATATATATAAAAAAAAAAAAAAAAAAAAGGAGCAGCTCTATAACCAGAGCTGCGCTTTATAATATGTATAATTTCAACACTGTAAAATAGTTAAAACTGTCACTATAAATTGAAAATTGAAAAGATTGCAAAACAAATAAATTAATAAATTAATATTTATATTTTTAAAAAGTAAAAATGAGAAATAATTATATAAAATGATTATTGCTTGTTGTTATAAAGCCTAATACTGGACGGCAGAAAAGATTTTCGGTGTCTCTCTGTTTTCGTTGAAATAGAGAAAGGGCGACCACTTCTTTCTGACATAATAATTGATGGTCTTAGTGGATGATACTGGTCATTTAATATTTTAGTTATTTTATTTATACAAAATTTATCGTATAAAAGATCTACATCGTCAACATCATTTATATAGCGTTTAATGGATTTTTTAATATTTGAATTTATTTTGTTCCTTTCCACTGCTAAGCAATTGCCTCCCCAAGCTGTTATACAAAATGACAAAACACTTTCGATTACTGCTCTATAAAATAATGTGCAGAGGGTTTTATCTATTCTAAACTGAGAGAGTTTCGATAAAAAATATGTACGTCTGCACATCTTATGCCTAATTATTTTCAAGTGTTCATCCCACTTGAGCCTGTCATCAATCGTTACACCAAGGTATTTGTAGTGAGGAACTCGCTGGACGAATTGGTCCTTTAATTTTAACGGTTCTATCGGTTCCTTCACTCTCCTAAAGTCAATCACTAGCTCCTTTGTCTTGCTTATGTTAAGCTCTAGGTGGTGGGCATCACACCAAGACACAAATCTATCAATTTCTTGCCTATAAGCCACTTCGTTGCCATTTGTTATGAGGCCTTGAAGAGCGGTGTCATCTGCAAACTTTATTAAAGGTACACTCAGGTTTTGACTTCTACAGTCATTCGTGTATATTGTGAATAATACAGGGACAATACACAACCTTGAGGAGCGCCAGTATTTGTAGTTATACAGGAAGATTTGTTTTGCCCTAATTGAACATATTGTGCTCTCTCCGTAAGAAATTCGAGCACCCAAGCAATTATATACTTGTTTAAATTCAGACTAGTCAATTTTTGAACAACCAACTGAGGTTGCATTGTATTGAACGCTGAAGAAAAATCTGCAAAAAGCAATCTGCAATAGCTCCTAGCGTGATCTAGATGCCTGTAGATGTTGTTTGTAAACAGCAAAATGGCATCCTCTACGCCACGTCCTGGTTTGTAAGCAAATTGATGACTATCACTCAATGGCATAAACTGATTCCTAATTTTAACAAGAACAAGTTTTTCTAAAGATTTCATGACTATTGAAGTCAGTGCAACAGGTCTGAGATCGTTCATAGTTTCAAGTTTTTCTTTTTTTGGAACAGGAATAATTTTCGAAGTTTTCCAAATTTCAGGGATTGAAACGCATTGGAGGGACCAGTTAAAAATATGTGTATAAATGGGGGAAAGCTGGTCGGCACATTCTTTTAATAGTTTTCCTTTCAATCCATCCGGCCCAGCAGCCTTCCTCTCGTTTAGTTTCGAAAATACGAATCTCGTTTCCTCTTCACTGACCTCAACAGCCATTTCATCTTCCAAAGCCCTGTCTAATTTATGTTTTTCATTTTCAATATCAAATTTGTTTGCTGTGTCGAAACGTGAATAAAATTTATTTAAAGTTTCAATTTCGATATCTTCTGATATAATCGTGGGCTTTGGATTATAGTTCACAGCAGTTTTAAGCCCCCGCCACGTGTCCCGTATATCCCCAGAAGAAAAGCATTTTTCAATTTTATTTTTGTACTTGTCTCTACAACTAGATATTACCCTCTTTATCTCTTTTTGTTTTGTTTTCAGATCTTTTTTGTTTCCACTAGTATAGAGAGTTTTCTTTTGGTTCAATAAAAGTTTTAGATCTTTTGTTATCCAAGGCTTGTTGTTAGGATAATATTTTATTTCTTTTTTACAAGACACTAGCTGTTCACAGAATTTTAAATACTCACTCACACAGTCATTCAGCTCATCCACACTATCACATGATTCGATAAAAACATTCCAGTCAGTGCATTCAAAACAACCACGCAAATCTTCACACACACTTCCGTTCCAGATCTGTACACTTTTCTTTACTGGTTTTACACGTTTAAAAACAGGGCGGTAGGTGGGGAGTAGCAAGAGCATGCAGTGGTCAGATAAACCTAATGGGGCACGGGGTAAACATTTATAACAATTTTTAATATTACACAGGAATAAATCTAATGTTTTTTTGTCCCTTGTCTCGCAGTCCACGTATTGATGAAGTCCCGGGAGAGTAAAATCGTTACATTGGTTAAATCGCCAGTGACCATCAATACGGCATCGGGTGACTTAATTTGAATGTCCTGTATTTCTTTCCTCAAAATATTTTTCGCTGTGGTGTTGTCTGATGATGGTGGAATGTAGACGTTGATGATGATGACA
>NC_088360.1:105622876-105624765 GCF_034508935.2 Berghia stephanieae
TCTAAAAATGAAGGACGAGACATGATGCCTGTAAGGCGATAATACAATATTTTCATACAGAGACAATGCTGTTAACAGCCAGGTACTCATTTTACACCTGAGTAAGGTGAGTGAATGTGAGTAAAGTGTCTTTTCCAATGATTCAGAGCAGAACTCTAACCCAGGACCTTCTGGTCTGAAGGCAAGTGTCATGCCACAAGACCACATAACTGCCCAAACAAGGAAGAAGAAAAAGATGAAAAAAGAACTACTTACTTCATTTGTATAAGGGAGAGAAAAAAGTATTACTTTTTATAGTTTAAGCACTGCTATTTATAATAGATGTGAGCTTTTATCTAGAGCAATATCCACTAAATGTGATCAAAACGCTTTACAAAGGGTCCATGACCAACAGCAACACGTAACATGTGGAATGAGACATGATGTCTGCTAGGTGATCTTCCAATTTTTTTCTGACAGAGACAACAATGTTAACTGCCAGGAACTCATTTTACACCTGAGTATGGTGAGAAAATGTGAATAAAGACCCTTTTCCAAGGACTCAACTATGCATAGAGCGGGTCTTGAACCCAGGACCTCCCGATCCAAAAGCGAGTGCCATACTACAAGACCACATAGCGGCACAATAGTATAATAATGATAATAATAATAATAATAATAATAATAATAATAATAATAATAATAATAATAATAATAATAATAATAATAATAATAATAATACAGTAATAGATATTACCCTTTTTCTTGAATCCAAAGATTCCTCTGAGTGATGTTGTGGAGCCGACAGACTTCGAAGACTTTATAATACAAAACCAATGCATGGTAGAACGAGATCCCTACAAAGATCTAATCCTGTTTCCTGAAGATGATATAACTGTTGATAAAGTGCCCAAAACTTGTCGCACCACAGTGTCAAGCCTACCTGAACAAAAGTAATTCATATGGTTTTGTCATTTTTCATAAACAAACTTAAATGATGTTTCATATCTCCAATTGCCCAATGAATTGAATTCAAAGTAGCTTGCAAACACCTACAAATGCTTACATGGTCAAGCTCCTGACTATATCAAATCTCTCTTTAATGTCGATATATACCATCAAGAAAGCTTCAATCCTCCATCTCCATTCAACTCAAAACTAGAAGGTCTACATCAAGAAAATTTTTTTCCAACAGATCTTTCTCTAATGCAGCTCCAAAAATCTGGAATTCCCTGTCCCCCACTACTAGAAACAATCCAGCCTTTACTTAATTTAGTTTATGTTCTTCAAACTAAGCTTTCAGTGCTGTAGTTTTTTATTTATTTTCCTTTGTGAATTCGTGTTTTATTGTAAAGCGCCTTACAGCATGAATTAATGGAATTTGTGCTCTATACAAATGATTTCTTCTTCTTCTTCTTCTTCTTCTTCTTCTTCTTCTTCTTCTTCTTCTTCTTCTTCTTCTTCTTCTTCTTCTTCTTCTTCTTCTTCTTCTTCTCTTCTTCTTCTTCTTCCTCTTCTTCTTCTTCTTCTTCTTCTTCTTCTTCTTCTTCTTCTTCTTCTTCTTCTTCTTCTTCTTCTTCTTCTTCTTCTTATTCTTCTTCTTCTTCTTCTTCTTCTTCTTCTTCTTCTTCTTCTTCTTCTTCTTTCTTCTTCTTCTTCTTCTTCTTCTTCTTCTTCTTCTATAATTTTTATTATTATTATTATTATTATTATTATTATTATTATTATTATTATTATTATTATTATTTATTATTATTATTATTATTATTATTGTTATTATTATTATTATTATTATTATTATTATTATTATTATTATTATTATTATTATTATTATTATTATTATTATTATTATTATTATTATTATTATATGACAATGAGGGATTTCGATTCAGATTAGGAATGTGAGATTA
>NC_088360.1:105624862-105629862 GCF_034508935.2 Berghia stephanieae
TAACTTTTGAAAGTTAAAATGCCCAATATCGGATTATAATTTACCCCAGTTTCAAAATAGAAATCAGCGATGATGATGATGATGATGACGATGATGGTGATAGGATAAACAAATCAACATCATTCGTCTAGCTATTTTGACCACGCTCTAAAATAATGATTGATTTTGACTTTAAGGGTTTTACGGCGCTTGCAACACATTTAGGTCATATCAGCGCCAGTAAAAAAAGGAAGAAAATGGGATAGTAAAAAGTTATAGAATTGCAATTAAAGCACCCAAGAGAAAGTAAGACAAAGGGGAACTGGGAACAAATAGGGATCAGATGTAGATTCCAAGAGCATACCACCCATGTACTTAGTCTGAGATCATCTATAAGTCTCATCCGGACACAAGCACACAATCCAACAAAGAGGAATACACTCAAATGCTTACATTATACATTCAAAAATAACAAATATAACAATACATAACGGAGAGATGATTTACAAGGAAAAAAATATCATCTCCCAAAATAATAACTATGCATTTGACTGTTCCCCTCCCTACAGCCTATAGGAACAACTTTCAAAACGAGAAAAAAAAAAAAAAATGCCAAGACCACTTTTCAAAATAACTGATGTAAATTTTTTTCATGAAAAAAAAAACAACAAAATAAACTTGAATCACAGATTTGCATGCAGGCAGATATTTTTTGTCTTCATTCTTGCTGTAAGAATTTGATCAACATGAAAAATGGGGAGAAAAAAAACAAAAACAAAATTGTATGATATAATAACGACTACAGAGGTTTAGAGCACAAATGAATTATGAAATTGAAGGTATAAATCAGTACCAAAAAAAAAGAAAAAAAAAGAAAAGAGAGATCAAGTATTGGTTTGATTATACAAGTTGTCTCCCTGCTCTCTCTCTTCCGAAAACTCCTCTTCATTATTGAATCTATTGTCCATATCGTCAAACCTCAAATCACAAGAATCAACATCCAAAAATCGGTTATCCGTATTATCCACTGACCCTACTACCAAAACTTCTCTTTCTCCATCGTCTTCATCTTCATCCGCATCCTCATCGTCGTCGTCTGCATTCCCATCTCTTGTTATCGTGTAATGCTCGTCGTAATCCTCGAAATTATCGTCGTAGAAATTGTCACTGTCCGAATGCCCTTCGTGATCCGAGTTGTCGTTGTTGTTCAACTCTTCATCACTGGGGATGTAGCCATTAGCAAACACTTGACCTAAGCTTTCTCTGGAACCATTCGAAGACTGACCTGCCGGTGTTAGTCGATTCTCCCCATCCGTCGTATTATTCCTGGCAGATTGGAAAAACCTGTTAAAGGAATCAATCTCTCTCATGGCCGATGCAAGTTCCCTAACAGATTGCTCCATCTCATTGACGGTATAAGTAGCCGATGTCCCTCTTGACTGATTGGAACGAGCAGATGCTGTACCTTGATTATTTTCCCTTTCAATATTTTCTGATTCGTTACTATTTTCTGCAGACGAAATATTATTCGGAGTCGAGTCCAAATTTCTTCCCAAAGGTTCTAACAAACTTGAATTTGCTGCACTACCGCTCATGTTTAATTCCCTGAGTAAGCTGTCTAAACTATAAACCATCTCGGATGCTCTTTCATTTTCAGATTCGGATCTCTGATTACTGTCCATGACAGTACCACTAGTGGTGGTGGTGGTGGTGGTGGCGGTGGTGGGGGTGGGGGTGGTGTTACTCGCTGAAAGGTTTCTCGGTGGTAGAATTGTTTGAATGTCCATGGACGGGATGCCTCTTCGAATAGCGTTGGTGCGTTCCAAGCGAGACCTTAAATAGTTTGATGAGTCACGAGGCTGGGAGCTTCTTTGCCACCGAGGAGTGTTCGCATGACCGTCCAGGGATGGGAGAAGACGACTAGCTGGCCGTGGTGAGAAAGTATTGGGCAATAGAGGTACAACATTGAAGGAGGGAGAGGGCTGATCAGACGTGGGTTGTTGTGACATTGCAGAGACATTCCTCTGATCATGAGAGGACCCTGATAAGGCCTCTTCAAGAGAGGTTTCATCTTGACTCATGATGAGGATGTTGTTGATTGTGTCATCGTAGTTGTGTTCCATTTCTGAAGATTCTGAATGCTCCTCATCTTCATCATCATCCTGGAAATAGGAATATTTGTGCTAAATAAAATATTCATTAAAATAAATAAATAAATAAAAATTAAAGAAGAAAAAAAGAATTCTGATTCCACATGGCTTGTCTAAAGCAACTTTATATCAAAAAAGTAACTTCATTATTTTTTTTCTTTAGCTAAATAGAGGAGAATCTGCAATTTTTGGGGAGAAATAATATTATTACTGACAGGCACTCAACTGCTGTTTAACTTATTGTGGAAATAACACAGATCAAGACTAATCTTTCGAGCCATCAATGATCAAAATCTGTCCAATCCGAATATGCGTGCACATGAATTTGATAATACGGCGGCCAGAAAGCGGTTCCAAACATCAATAAATCATGAATTACAAATCATGACTTTTTGCATTAGCATATTTTAGTCAACATTCCCATATTATCATATTTTAGATCTCAAAATGTATTAAAATACAAGAAATCATACTGGTTGGCCTATCTGTATTTCTCCTAAGGCTTTTTGTCCAATTAACTCAATTTTAAAAAATGCATTAAAAATGAGCATGTACATAGATTAGTTTTATTCAACCATTAACATGTAAAAACTAAATAGATTATCTTTGATACTACGTCTATATATTATATATATATATATATAATATATATATATATATATATATATATATATATATATATATATATATATATATATATATATATATATATATAAAGATATATATAATTTGTATCAGAAAAATGTAATAAATAAATAGGCATGGGGTAAAAGTAACCCGGGTAAACTATGGATATTGTGCGTCTATGTGGTCTTGTGGTATGACACTCGCTTTCAGATCTGAAGGTCCTGGTTCGAGCCTCACTCGGTGAATAGTTGAGTCCTTGGAGAAGGCTCTTTATGCACATTCTATCACCATACTCAGGTGTAAAATGAGTATCACGCCGTTAACAGCGTTGTCTCTATCCAAATAAAAATGTAATTTCGCCTCACAGGCGTCATGTCCCATCCTAAATATAAAATGTTGCTGTTGGCATTGTAAAGCGCTTTGAGCACATTTAGTGGATATTGCGCTACATAAAAGCTCATTTTTTAATAGTCGGTGTTAGGGTTGAATGAGTTAAGATCCACTTTACTCCTTACCTGCACCCGGTCTTCATCTTCCACCCATTCTCCAAGTTCTATGGCAATCCGCCTGTATCGAGACTCTCTCAACACTCCCTTAGCCCGTAAAGTTTTGGGGTGGTCAGGGCCCATTATCTCCTCACTCAGCTTGGCCCATTTTTTGAAATACTGATACGATCTTTTGTAATCCTGAAGACAAAAAAAAAAAAATCCACAGATCTCAATGAATAAATTTCAATGAATAAATTTATATGGAGGAATGATTGATTGGGCAATATGTGTAAAATGAAATGAAAATACTCCTTCAGAGCCATTAGATCAGTGGAGCCAGAGTTTATGCCGGATTGTATTGCTTAATGTCAATGTGCAAGCGTGTATGTTCGTGTATGGCTGTGTCTGTAATGTAAACGCGTTGATGTTCATACCATGAACCAAACTGAGCATTGTTTACCTCACATGAATTGCCTTTAATTTGGACAATAAAGATTATTATTATTATTATTATTATTATTATTATTATTATTATTATTATTATTATTAAAACAGTCTTCATAATTTTTTAAATAACATAGAAAAGGCAATTCATTCTTCTATATTTTGACATTTGAATCATCTCTGTATCTTATACAGTCAAAAAGTTATGCCTTTTTGAAAAAAAACAAAAAACCTTGTTCTTCAAACCAGAGTTATGCCCCTTACATCAGCCATCTGAGGGTAGGGGGATATTTGAAGAGCGTCAGCCCTTTAAGAGTCTTATATTATAAGTAACTTTTCTTAGGTCAACAATCAACCCTTTGCATATTGCGCTCATCTGAAACTCTGTAGTCAGTGAAGAGTCAAGAATTGTTCCCAAACTTTTATTTTTTTAACAGGAGTAATAAGAATACCACTCAAATTACAACAAAGATCTGAAAGCTATTAATTGTTCTAACTACCTATGTTTTTTCTTAATCTAATATGAGTTTATTTGCATCCACACATTCAATATTTGGATAAATAATTTCACTAGATAAAAGTCTTAATTTGATATAAGTTTTATTGCTTCCACACATTCACTGCGGAAGAAGAAGAAGAAGAAGAAGAAGAAGAAGAAGAAGAAGAAGAAGAAGAAGAAGAAGAAGAAGAAGAAGAAGAAGAAGAAGAAGAAGAAGAAGAGGAAGAGGAAGAGGAAGAGGAAGAAGAAGAAGAAGAAGAAGAGTTGGATAAAAGCGCCAAACTGATAAAAAGAATAATGAACCATCACCTTGTTATCTTCATATAAAATGCCAATGTTTATGTACAGTCGAGAGGTCAGTATGTGTAGTTCCCCATACATTTGCATACACAACTCCATGGCTTGGTTGTACAACTGAAAAGGATTTTTTTAAAAGGATATGTTGAGATAGATATTTATTAAACAAACCTCATGGTGAAATAATATCACAAACAAGATTAAATATATATATAAATTTTTAAAAATAAAAAAATTACACCCACCCGCACAACAGCCAGAGATGCTGTTGCCTACCACAAAAGAACATCGATAATCCATCCAAAAAAAAAAAAGATTGAGCTTTTATATAGCGCAATATACATTGAACATGTTCAATGCACTTTACAAAAAGGTCCCTGACCTTCAGTAATGTGTAACATGTAGAACGAGACATGATGTCGGTTAGGGGATAATACTATTATTTTTTTTTCCCACAGAGACAACGCTGTTAACGGCCAGGGTACTCATTTTACAGCTGAGAATGGGGTGAGGGAA
>NC_088360.1:105634862-105654862 GCF_034508935.2 Berghia stephanieae
AATTATTATTATTTATGAGAACAGACACGTACAAACACAGTTTTTTCCCCACAAACGACAAATAACTGAAATGTCCTGCTACTACCGGACACAACGAACGTTGAATGCTTGGAAACTTTCAAAACAGCTTTGAATGAACTAGCTCATCAAAATAATCTGAGACCGTTGCCTGTATTGATTGAACTGTACTATAACTGAACATTTGTAGTGATGGGCCCGTGGGTCCTTTTGCAAATACAAGCCATTGAAGATTAAAGATTGAAGATTGAAGAGTTAACATTTTTTAATGGAGATTAATCATATCTTTATACTGAATCCCTGAATGTCACAAAACAACAACAAAAAAAAAACAACAAAAAATTCCAAAAACAACAAAAGAACTTGAGCATTTTTTCTTAAGACAACAGGTCAGGACAAGAATAATCAATAGGCATAAAGACAGACGTGTAAAACCAGTACCTTGTGATATGATCCTGGCAGAGTCTTTCTGATATGTATGGATTTCTTTGCATAGTGGATCGTCTTACGTAAATCAGGTAGCTGACTTCTTGACACAAAGTCATTCAACTTCATTTTCTGAAAGGAAAAACAGATTACGACCGTTTGAAAATAGACATGGGAAAGAAAGAGACAGAGAGAGAGAGAGAGAGAGAGAGAGAGAGAGAGAGAGAGAGAGAGAGAGAGAGAGAGAGAGAGAGAGAGAGAGAGAGAGAGAAAGAGAGAGAGAAACACAGACAGGGATCAGAGAGAGAGAGAGAGAGAGAGAGAGAGAGAGAGAGAGAGAGAGAGAGAGAAAGAGAGAGAAGCAGGCAAAAAAACAGAGAGAGAGAAGAAAAGAGAAGAGAGAGAGAGAGAGAGAGAGAGGAGAGAGAGAGAGAGAGAGAGAGAGAGGAGAGAGAGAGAGAGAGAGAGAGAGAGGCGGAGAGAGAAGAGAGACGTAGAGAGAGAGAGAGAGAGAGACAGACAGAGAGAGAGAGAGAGAGAGAGAGAGAGAGAGAGAGAAAGAGAAAGTGAAGGAGAGCGAAGGCAATGAATGAAAAAAAAAAGGTTTTAATATTTTTTAAAAATTTTCTTTGGCATCAAAACAGACAATAAAATTTTTCTCATAACAAACAATTGAATTCATTAGTTTGTAGGATTTTGACACATCAGCGGTTACCTCATCATAGATTTCTGACATGAGAGCATACAGTTCAACCATTCGATGAGGCCTGGCTCCGAGCTCTTTCTCCTCAATCTTCATGGCAGTTTTCAACAACTCCAGTGCATCATGATGCTTTCCAGCTTGAATCCTAACCAAATTTATTTTAAAAAACAAAAGCGTATTCAAGTTGGTTTTCAAGTGATCACATTTAAATGTGCAGACGCAGGAAAATCAGTCACAAGTTCCCAAATCATTGTTTTTGTTTTTGAGGGTTTTACGGTGCTTGAAACACATTTAAGTTATATCAGTGCCAGTAAAAAGGGAGAAAATTGGATAGTGAAAAGATTCAAGATGTGCAATAAAAAGGACTTCATGAAAAAGTAAGACAAAGGGGAATGGCTCAAATAAGGAACAGATGTAGATTCCAAGAGCACACCATCAATGTACATAGTTTGAGATCACCTAAATGTCTCACCCATACACCAGCACAA
Source organism: Berghia stephanieae (assembly GCF_034508935.2). Taxonomy (NCBI): domain Eukaryota; kingdom Metazoa; phylum Mollusca; class Gastropoda; order Nudibranchia; family Aeolidiidae; genus Berghia; species Berghia stephanieae. The sequence goes on from NC_088360.1 coordinate 105,636,498, forward strand.
GATCCCACTTAAGAGGAATACACTCAAATGCTAACATTATACATTCAAAATAACAAACATAATACATAACAGAGAAATGATTTACAATGAAAAAAATATCATCTCCCAAAACAATAACTATGCATTTGACTGTTTGCCTCTCAGCCAAGAACTATGGCCAGAGCCAGGGCAAAACCAAGTAATCTCATTCCAAGACAAAGACAAAAAGGAAATTGGAAAACAGATATAGGGGGATAGAAGACACAGTAAGTGCCTCCCTGCCCACTATGGGAGGTCAGGAACCCCACCCAGTAGTCCCAGATCACCACTTGTCAGAAATAACATGCGTTAATGAAGTAATATTGTACTTTTAATGAAAAAGTGATACTAAGCTCTTACAAGTTGTGAACTGTAACAAGTAATGGACAAACATGACAAGAACAGCTTCCAAAAAGAACAAAAACCGCGTCTTCATTATTGACCCAAAAACGTTTTTTGTTTGTGTTGTGAATGAAAGTTATTGTAATCAAGGATTACAACTTGTATCGTCCATCTAATGTAGTTTTGTTCACAACTAGCGCCTGTTCTACTGGCTACCTTGTTGGGAGGCATTCCTTATTCAACCGTCATCCTGTACACATGTATCTTATGTTATGTTGTTTAATAAATGTTCTTTACTGTAACAATTTGGTTTTGTTGATTCTTGGAATCAATTCATGATCTAAAAACACAACTGTTTGGTATTTTGTTCTTTTCTAAAAAAAATTTTGCTCATAACTTTTCGGGCTATACCAGCTTTGATATAATATAGCCATATCTCAGCGTCTAGTCATGATAATTGCTTCAAATAAAGTGTAAAATGGCTTGTGCAATGACCCATAATTTTTTCTTTTTTAAAAATGAGCTTTTATATAGTGCAATATCCACTAAACGTGCTCAAAGCACTTTACAAGGGATCCCTGACCAACAGCAATATGTAATATGTTGTACAATACATGACGCTTGTTACATTTTTTTTTTCCAACAAGAAACAACGCTGTTAACGGCCATGTACTCATTTTACACCTGAGTACGGTGAGAGAATGTCAGTAAAGAGCCTTTTCCAAGGACTCAACTATGCACCAAGCGAGGCTAGAACTCAGGACCTTCTGATCCAAAAGTGAGTGTCATCATACCACTAGACCACATAGCCGCAATTATAAGCAGTGCCTATCTATGAGTGTACCAGGGTTATTAAGTCATATTATTTCAAGGATTCATTATTTATTCATTAAAAAAAAATAATTTTTGAATGAAAATTTATTTATTTATTTATTTACTTACTTAATCGTTTATTTATTTATTTAGTTATATTGTTTTGTATTTACTTGTTTATGAATGTTTATATGCAATAATGTATTCATTTTATGTTTCATTGATAACTTTTTATTCATATTTATTTATTCAAATATTTGACTTAAATCATTTATCTCTTTTTATCTTATTTGTTTTGTTTTTTTTTGGATTGATTTATTTAGTTTTATTTTTTATATATTTATTTATATATTTTTGCTAATAACTTTAAAGTCAATATCCATATGCCTAAGTTTATTATGTATGTATATATAAGAAGAAGATTAAAAATAAACTTGCAAAGTGACGACAAACGTGGATATCTCTCACTCCTGAGGTTTAAGAAAAAAAAAAAAAGGAAAAAAAAAGTGTAAAATACCCTGGAAAGTATGTAGATGTAGAAAATGTATAAATCTCACAAACAAAATAATAGTCCTTCTGACTGATTTCCTGCACCGCAGCCACATAAATAGACATTCAACAAGCAACCTGGCGGAGAGCAAACGAATTTAAGCGGCTCTGAGCACTCCTTGTGGATACCGGCGCTAAATCAAATATTAATAATAATGATAATAATAAAGATGATAATAATAAAATAATAATAATAATAATAATAATAATACTTAAGATGCAAATGCTTGCATTGTTTAGAAAACTTTTCATATCCTAGACCAATAATACTTACGTGACCCTGCAAACCTTCTCGTATCTCAGAGAAACAGATGCCTCGTTGGAGGAGTCGTCCTCTTCAAATTTTTTCAGGGCTGATTCATAGCTGGATACCATCTCTGATATCGGCCCCACCTGCAGGATTTTACAATATCACTGAATGAAAAATAAGTCATAATTTTGTTGTACAGTTCCATTTAACACATTTTGATTTGACTTCAGGTCAGTGTTGATTGGGAAAACATATCATTTTCGAAATCTTTTTTTTAAATGGAAGAAAATGATTAAAGAAAAATAATACACAAAATTATATAAAAGGTCAGGATCGGATTGCTCGGTTTGTAGAGCATTCGCTCTTTTGGATAGGATGTTAGTCTATCGCAAAGTACTTTCCACCTGAGATAACATGACCCAGCTACCCATCCACTGCTGGGTGGACAGGCGAGTAAGAAAGAAAAAAAAAATCTTGACTGCGCCCAGGATCGATCTCTATCTCTCTCTGTGTGTGAAGCGAGGGCTCTATCAACTCAGCTATCTGGACTTCTTATTAAAATATTTTTAAAACTCTGAACTATAGACTTTCTAGACTTTAAAAAAGAAAACCCTAAAATCTGAAAACTTACCTTTCTCCAGTAAGTCATGAGTTGAGAGCTGTACTCCTCCTGGTACAGCTGGTCAAAGATCTTCCAATCGCACAAACACTGGGCCAGGTGGAATTTGTCGTCAAGGCATGCCAGATGGTGGGGATACTCTTCTACCAGTCGAGTGATGTCAGGATGGCGCCGGAAGAATTCTGCTAGCTTTTGGTGCCAGAAGAAATAGGTGTCTGATTTTTCACTCTTTCCTGAGTCCCCGACGTTTTGGACTGTAAAATATCTGTATTTTAAAAATAAGAAATGACCCATTTTTTTTTTTAAATTTTAATCGAGCAAAATATAAAAATATGAACATTTATGTTAATTTCTTCTTCTTCTTTCCCCTCATGATGTCTTCATGGCTGAAGGTCAACAAAATGCAGAAACGCTGTGGTCTTCCCAAGCTCATGCTGAGACGAGACCCATAGAGCTTCGACTCCATTTATGTTAATTTGATTTTATTGCCGGATTTTATTGCTATGAAGAATAAAACAAAAACAAACAAAAATATGATGTCGAATTGAGGTTGTATATAAAAGGTCATTTTCTTGTCATGAAAAGATGAAAACAAAATTATTTTGAAATGAAATGGGGGGGGGGGGGGGGGGGGGGGGCGTTTTAGATGTTGAATAAATACCTTTTCCTGACTGCTTTGCTCAGGGCCCTGTGATAAAAGTCAAGCCTTCCAGCTTTGCTGTCGCCATACGGACGTAAAAACGGTTGCAGAGTTTTGTACACATTTTGCCAGCGTTCTTCCTCAAGGGTCTCTTTTTCCTTTTTGTTCTCTTTCTCACTCTCCTCAATTTCCTCTGTCAAAAGAAAAATCATGAAAAAAATTAGCGACGGTTATTGTATACAATGAAATGCTTCTTTATGTAAAAATAAACAATACTACCTTTATCAGTTTAACATTATTAAATTAATATGGTTTTTTTTTTTTTTTAAGGGTTTTAACGGCGCTTGCAACATATTTAGGTCATATCAGCACCAGTAAAAAGGAAGAAAATTGGATAGTAAAGACATTCTTGATGTAAATTAAAAGGACTTGAAGAAAAACTAAGACAAAGGGGAATGGTACAAATAGGGAACAGATTTAGATTCCAAGAGCACACTATCAGTGTACTTAGTTTGAGATCACCTAAAAGTCTCACCCAGACACTTGCACAAGATCCAATTAAGAGGAATACACTCAAAGACTTACATCATACATTCTAAATAACAAATATAACAATACATAACAGAGAGATGATTTACAAAGCAAAAAATATCATCTCCCAAAACAATAACTATGCATTTGACTGTTTCCCTCCCAGCCAGGACTCCGGCCAGGGCCAGGACAAAACCAAGTAATCTCATTCCAAGACAAAGACAGAAAGGCATATTGGAAAACAGATATAAGGGGATAGAAGACACAGTAAGTACCTCCCTGCCCAGTATGGGAGGTCAGGAACCCCACCCAGTCAAACAAATAAAAATATGTTACAATAAAACATCTTTACTTCACCCGGATCATTCTCAGCCCCTTTAAGTGTGTGAAGCGAGTGCTCTACCAATTGAACTATTGGGACCCCTTTATATTAAAATGTGCTCCGTTTTTATTTTGAAAATATCAACTTGACAAATTAAGGAGCCGCACAGGAGTAAGATAGAAATCTCCAAATTAATCAGAAATAAATAAATAAGAAAAAGTGCTAACAAATCCTCTAATCTAAATACTTCAAGAGTAACTCTCTCCTTACCAGCTATTTTTAGAATCCACACCCACCCGACACAAAAATAGACTTTTCCTAATCAAACAAAAAAGTAACAAGTGCATTCTATACAGAATGTTGTTCAGCAAAATGATGTCTACAACACAGTGTTTAGTATTTATAACTGTAATCAAAGCATTTCTTTAAAATTTGTGATGTACAAGAGAAATCAGAATGAGAAAATTGTTGGTTGCATCATAACGAATGTGACGATTTTCCTGTAGTTGGTAAGGAGAGGGTTAAAGTCCAATCATTTTTACCCTTTTCCTGGAATGGCGAGGGTGGTTTCAATGAAGCCCCATCAGCCAAAAGCTGCCTCAGCTCCATTTCATTCAGACCGGATGCTGAAGCTTCCAATAGACAAAGAGTTCCCACTAGAAGATCTCCCTCATCCCCTGTCTCCAAACGGTGTAAAAGCTCATCGAATAATCTAGAAAGACACGAGAATAAGATTATGTGTCTTAATTAATAACAAGGTGATATCGAAATCTTAGGCTAACGTATTCTTAAAATTTCAATTTGTGACCATTCATTTTGGACATCATATTTTATTTCTTGTATTAGCTTAACATGCCTTTGCTCTCTACATTTATATCATGTATAAAATGAGAATTTTAGAATTTTTCAAATTAAATTATAAACATCCATACCATTTAAATGTCAAAAACATTAACAATAGTAATAAAAATAATAATAATAATAATAATAAAAATAATAATAATAATAATAATAATAATAATAATAATAATAATAATAATAATAATAATATAATAATAATAATAATAATAATAATAATAATAATAATAATAATAATAATAATAATAATAATAATAATAATAATAATAAATAATAATAATGATGATGATGATCAGCATCATAATAATAATAATAATAATAATAATAATAATAATAATAATAATAATAATAATAATAATAATAATAATAATAATAATAATAAATAATAATAATAAAAATAATAATAATGATGATGACGATGATGATAATGATCAGCATCATAATAATAATAATAATAATAATAATAATAATAATAAATAATAATAATAATAATAATAATAATAATAATAATAATAATAATAATAATAATAATAATAATAATATAATAATAATAATATAATATATAATAATAATAATAATAATAATAATATAATAATAATAAATAATAATAATAATAATAATAATAATAATAATAATAATAATACTTTATTTTCATCCTTTCATATATAATACTTTATGTACTACTTTATAATACGACAACATTACAATCAAATGTCAACGAAACTCACAGTAAAAGACTGTCGGGTAAGTTTTTTATTTTGTCCATCCACTGATTAACTCCCTTGGCCAGCTTGACTTCCTGGCATGCCAAGGTCAGCCACAGTGGATTGTTTGATAACGGTTTCTCTAAAAACTCCTTCATCTGCGGGGCAGTCAGCTTGTCTTTGCCGTCACTGTAAAGTATATTCTCTATAATGCCCTGAGGAGTAGAGAAAATGCGTTTATGTCAATGATTTAGTTAGCTTGTCTTTGCCGTCACTGTAAAGTATATTCTCTATAATGCCCTGAGGAGTAGAGAAAATGCGTTTATGTCAATGATTTAGTTAGTCAGCTTGTCTTTGCCGTCACTGTAAAGTATATTCTCTATAATGCCCTGAGGAGTAGAGAAAATGCGTTTATGTCAATGATTTAGTTAGTCAGCTTGTCTTTGCTGTCACTGTAAAGTATATTCTCTATAATGCCCTGAGGAGTAGAGAAAATGCGTTTATGTCAATGATTTAGTTAGTCAGCTTGTCTTTGCCGTCACTGTAAAGTACATTCTCTATAATGCCCTGAGGAGTAGAGAAAATGCGTTTATGTCAATGATTTAGCTAGTCAGCTTGTCTTTGCCGTCACTGTAAAGTATATTCTCTATAATGCCCTGAGGAGTAGATTTTGTTTTTTTGTTTGTTTGTTGCTTTAGGTCTCTTCCAACACAATTGAGGTTATATGAGAGACCGCTGAAACAAAAAAACAAGCAATCTAACAAAAATAGTACAAATGTAAATCAAAATCATAACCTAAAGATATCATAAGCTAAATTATAAATAACCAAGAACAAACAGGCAGAAGATTTACAGAAAAAAAATATCCCCTGTCAAAAATACAATCACAAACCAAAGAAGCAGGATAGGCTAGTAAAGAGAAGAAGAAACGACATCTCTATCGGATCGTAAACCCATGCGAACATCATAGGTATACGATTCAAGGGTGATGCTCCCATCCAACCACCCGCTGAGGAGTAGAGAAAATGCGTTTATGTCAATGATTTAGTTAGCTTGTCTTTGCTGTCACTGTAAAGTATATTCTCTATAATGCCCTGAGGAGTAGAGAAAATGCGTTTATGTCAATGATTTAGTTAGTCAGCTTGTCTTTGCTGTCACTGTAAAGTATATTCTCTATAATGCCCTGAGGAGTAGAGAAAATGCGTTTATGTCAATGATTTAGTTAGTCAGCTTGTCTTTGCTGTCACTGTAAAGTATATTCTCTATAATGCCCTGAGGAGTAGAGAAAATGCGTTTATGTCAATGATTTAGTTAGTCAGCTTGTCTTTGCCGTCACTGTAAAGTATATTCTCTATAATGCCCTGAGGAGTAGAGAAAATGCGTTTATGTCAATGATTTAGTTAGTCAGCTTGTCTTTGCTGTCACTGTAAAGTATATTCTCTATAATGCCCTGAGGAGTAGAGAAAAATACATTGTCAAAGATTTTTATGCGATCTGAGTGTTCCTAATAACGTTCACATTAGGCTTTTCAAATATCAAACCAGTCTGAATTTTATTCAAAGACAAATAGGCACATTTTTTGGACATATTTAAATTATCTCCAACATAAAACCTCTACTCCAAAATATTTTTTTTTCCATAAACAAACTTAAAGACAAAAATAACACAAAAATGAAACAGATTAAAACAAAAGATTGCATTATTAAACCTCCATCTTTTTCTTATTTTGTCTATCATTTAGTTTGTGAGGTAAGTATGCGTTAAAAATCCTAAGTGTGTCATCAATCACGTTCATGATCAGTGCTGAAAGTGATGACAAAATTAAATAGCTAGAAGGAGAAACGGCAAGTGAAACCCTGCCCTGTGATCCATGCTCGTGAGGTCAAGTCAGAATAAATGCAGACGGCAAGTGAAACCCTGCCCTGTGATCTATACTCATGAGGTCAAGTCAGAATAGATGCAGCGGGCAGAAGGATTATTCCTAGTTGACATTTTCAATTCAATTCAATTATTTTGCCTCATTTTTTTGGACATATTTAAATTACCTCCAACGCAACACCACTCCTCCAAAAAAAATTTTTTTTCCATAAACAAACTTAAAGACAAAAATAACACAAAAATGAAACAGATTATCCTCATTGTATGAATGGTTTTGTATGAGACGAGGTGTAATAATAATATTAATTCACATTCAATAAGTTATAATATACATTCATTTTAATTTGAGATTTGCAGTCCACAAGCTCGTGAAAATCTTAAATTAAAATGAGTGTTTATAATCCAATACATCGTAACCAACTTTTAAAATAGCTAGATCGGGACACCCTAGTGCCCAATACCATAATGAGCCAAAACAGCAGTATCTTAGGACTATTATTAAATTTAATGTAAATTGAGAGCTTTATCTGTTCCTTGTTTTAATTTGCTAGTCAGAAAAATCATAATCCTGGAACATGCAAAGGTCATTTTCATCAATATAAATAAATAAATTCCCTTTATTCATCCCCAAGGGGAAATTTGTCTTTAGGGTCTATTCCAAGGGAAGACTGGAATAACCCAGGCATCAGCCGCAGAGGAGCGCTGCAAAGTGAGCTAAGGCGAGGTGACTAGCTCAAGGCCACACAACGAGGCAGGTAGTTGAACTCGGTAACTTTTGGGTACAAAGCAAAGACCGTACAGCAGCCCCAATCAAATTTATGAATTCTTTTTTCTCTCCAGATTGCCAAATCAGGATAGTCTCAATATGCTTTAATCCTATATAAAAATATTTTTAATTGGTAGAGCGCACGCGAGATCGATCCCAAGCGCAGTCGATATTATTTTTTTTTCTGACCCCCTTGTCCACCCAGAAGTGATTGGATAGCTGGGTCTGATAGATCTTGTGGAAAGTACTTTTCGATAGACAAGGGTCCAATCCAAAGGGTAGCAAGCAATTGCTATTGTCCGTTTCACGCTATGGAAACCGGGATAAACTCCAGATCCATGGGCCTCATGGCTCTGAAAAGACTACTTTTTTATATCAAAAATAAAATTCTTACCTGTTTTGATTCGTCTGTCAAAGGATTGACAAAAACTTCAACCGGCTTGCTCTCCCTACTGACCAATGCCTTGTGAACCTCTGTATCGGTCACCATGGATATGACCAATCGTACCTGAGGGGCCAGCTTTCTTGGCACCCAGCTGATGATACGAGCCCCGTGCTCTTTGTTGAACTGATAAATAAATAAATAAAAGAAGACCAAAAAAATATTTTTTAATGTTAAACCAAAAATATACTTAATAAATTGTATTATTAGTCCACGGTAATGACTTAACAAAATTTAAGATTCCTGACGTTATCTTTAAATTATTTTTTCCCCATATCCATCATTAACATTAATGGTATTCTTTCTGACTCAAACTCAATTAAATGAATACATAGGGTTAGAAGAAAAAATCTTTGTCATCATCATCATTATTATTATTATTATTTTTATTTCATATTTTTTAAAGTGTTCTCACAGATAAACAGTGTGAATAGATTAATCTCTCTTTGGATTGGAGAATCACTTTTAACCAATCAAAAAACAATTTTTCAAATCGTAGTTTGGAAGGTAAATTAATGACATGATACATTTTTAGAATACACAAAGTGAAGTATCAAAATCTTGGGCCAAAATAATTAGAGAGAATGATTGAAATAAAAAGGTATATAGAGTCTAAAATATGTTGTTAGAAGAAGACGTAATATAACATTGAAAATGACCATCACCTGATTTGCTGCATCAAGAAATATTATGAGAGGGCCGGTATTGAGATTTGACAACATACTACAACACATCTGGGCGGCTGAATCCAAGTTCTTTGCATAGCTCGTGTTCTGTTGAATATAACAGGGATACTGTATAAATCGTTGTAATAACAATATAAAAAAAAAATCACTTGTGGAAATGTGATGCATAATGTATCAAATGAGTTTTCTCAGACAATATGACTATGTGGTCTTTGTGGTATGACAATCACCTTCGGAACAGAAGGTACAGGATTTGAGTTCCGTTCTAAGCAGTGCATAGCTGAGTCCTTGGAAAAGGCTCTTTACTCGCATTCTCTCACCGTACTACAGGAGTAAAATGAGTACCTGGCCGTTAACAGCCTTATCTCTGTCTGAAAAAAATTGTAATAATGCCTCACAGGCTGTTAGCTAGAGGGTCTTTGTAAAGCACTTTGTGCACGTTTAGTGGATACTGCACGATATGAATACTCAAGCTTGTTTTTTGGCATTATTTTTTTGTTTGTTGGAGGGGGGGGGGGGGAGGAATACAAGAAAAAAAATAAAAAGCATCCCACAAAATCAGCCTGCCTCAAGGATTTTTTCTTGAATTTTTCTTTCTTGCTTTGTCTGGCACTGTTTCATACACACTTTTTCATAACTTGATTTCATGCTGATCTGATCTCATCGGATAACGACCACTTACTTTTCTTGTCATCCCTGTATCCCTGAGCAGACGTTTGAGCATCTGTTCCAGTGACATAGAACCAGGAACAGCACCGACAAAATGGTAAAACACTTTCCATTTTCCAGAATTCTCTCTGGGGACAGAGATCAATTTGCATGGCAGATATCAGTTAGGAACATCATTTACATGGATATTTAATGGTTCTGTTTGTTTTGTTTTTGTTTTTAAGGGTTTTATGGCGCTGGCAACACATCGAGGTCATATCAGCGCCAGTAAAAAGAAATAAAATGGGATAGTAAAAAAATTTTAGAATTACAATTAAAGCACCCAAGCAAAGGTAAGACAAAGGGGAATTTGTTCAATGTAGGAAACGGATGTAGATTCCAAGAGCACACTATCAAAGTACTTAGTTTGAGATCACATAAAAGTCTCATCCAGACACAAACACAGGTCTAAGAGGAATCCACTCAAATGTTTACAAATCATATATAATATACTAACAAAACATAATAAAGTGCATAACAGAGAGATGATTGACAAGACAAAAAATATAATCTCCCAAAAACGCTTAACTTTACATTTGACTGTTTCCCTCTTAGCTATGGTATCCGGCCAGGGCCTGGACAAAACCAAGTAATTTCATTCCAAGAAAGATAGAAATGCACGTTGAAAAAACAGATATAAGGGGATAGGAGACACAGCAAGTGTCTCCCTGTCCACTATGGGAGGTCAGGAACCCCACCCAGATTTAATGGCTCTAACTAACAGACCATTTAGCAGGCAGATACACTTTGATCATAAAAACAATAGGTAACCTGCGTATTAAAAAAAAGTAATAAAGTAGTACTTCAGAGCCATAAGTCCCATGGAGCTGGAGTTTATCCCGGTTTCTATGCCATGAAACAGACAATAGCAATTGCTTGCTACCCTTTGGATAGGATGCTAGTTTATTGCAAATGTACTTTCTGCCAGATCTAACAGACCTAGATACCCAATCACTGCTGGGTGGACAGGATGGTCAGAAAAAAAAAATATCTATCTCGGAATATCAATCTCAATCCCTTTGTTTGTGAAGTGGGTGCTCTACCAATTAAAATATTGGGACTCTCACACATCTTATCACCAGAATTAAAATATTTATTTCTACATTTTTTTAGATCGCTTTTTGATAACAGCTGGAGAATGAGAGAGAAAGAGAGAGAAAGAGAGAGAGGAGAGAGAGAGAGAGAGAGAGAGAGAGAGAGAAAGAGAGAGAGAGAAAGAGAAAGAGAGGAAGAGAGACAGGCAGAGAGAGAGGTAGATAGAGAGAGAGAAAGAGAGATGAAAAAATAAAAGTTACCCAGGACTTGGCAGTTCCTCCCTTTCAATCTTCTTCAAGATAGAATTAGCAGCTGAACACATAATGGATGTCTTACCCGTACCGGATGCCCCTAACACCATCAAAGGTACGTCCTTGTCCTCTTTAACTATGTAGTTTTCAATCTAAGATGAAAAAATATTTTTAAAAAAAAGAAAGAAAGAAATGTGACTTTATAAAATTTTAAAATCTAGTTTTATGGCATTATCATAATTTTAGTTCTGTAGCATATTATAAAAAAAATAAAAAAATATTGAGCTTTACAAGGGGTCCCTGGCCAACAGCAACACTTAACTTGTAGGATGGGACATGACACATGTTAGGCAAAATTCCAATTTTTTTCGGATAATTACAACATTGTTAACGGACAGGTACTCATTTTACATCTGAGTAAGATGAGAGAATGTGAGTAAAGAGCCTTTTCCAAGGACTCAACTATGCACCCCGCAACATCATCATCATCATCATCATCATCATCATCATCATCATTATTATTATTATTATTATTATTATTATAATTATTATCATTATTATCATTATTAACATTATTATTATTATTATTATTATTATTATTATTATTATTATTATTATTATTATTATTATATAACCTGACTTGTCCAAATTTATAGAGGCAAAGTCACAGTTTTTTAAGCGCTTTGAGCACATTCAGTGGATATTTTGCGCTCTTTAAAAAGCTCAAGTTTTTTTTACGGTACCTTTCACTCTAAATAAAAGAGGAAATGGTTATCAAAGAAACAAAACCCCTGAAATTATTGGTTGGATCAACTTACTCGTTCAACAATGGCATCCCGACCCAAGACGAACTGGCCTTTGGAATTTAAGAATTCTAAGTGTGCAGATCTGGCAAATTCATCCGAATGCTGGGCTAGAGGACGATCTTCTCCACAAAATTCAAATGAGATTCTTTGCTCCAAAAAGTCAAGTACCTGAAAATGTTCAATTGTGACAAAACGTTCTTGTGAACAAATTATCAGGAATAAATAAAATATCACAATTTAAAAAAAAAAAAATAATAAATAAACAAACAAAACAAACCAAAAAAAAACCCTCGAGCACTTATATTGTTCAATTTCCACTAAATGCGCTCAAAGCATTTTACAAAGGGTCCCTGGCAATATTTAACATGTAGGACGAGGCATGACAACTGTTAGGTGATACTACAGTTTTTCCGACAAAGAAAACACTGTTAGCGGCCAGGTACTCATTTTACACCTGAGTACGGTGAGAGAATGTGAGTAGAGAGCCTTTTCCAACGACTAAACTATGCACCATCCAGTGCGGAATCCCAACCCTAGACCTTCCAATACGAAGGTGAGTGTCATACAACAAGACCATATGGTCGCACGCTCACTTCTTATCTCTATTTCATTTTTTTTTTTTAAAGTTAATTTTTTCAGCATTTTGATCAATCCCCTTATTCAAATGTTTTTCATATTATCCACCAGCCATGTAAAAAAGCAAAATTATAAGCTAAAAATTTAATCCAGTTATTAATGTAAATAGTTGAAAGTCAAATTCAAATCAGACCATCTGGATTGTTTTTAGTTCGCATCTTTTTGACAAATTTTAACTTTTGAAGTTCTACTGGAGGTATCAATAACAATGTGAAATGGAATGTAAGCTTCAATTTAATAAACGAAAACAGATAATGTGGACATTTCAGGTTCCCCTTTATCAACAAAACAGGATGATTTATTATTAGTACACTATTCTTCATCCTGTTTTGTTGATAAAGGGGAAACCTGAAACGTCCACATTATCTGTTTTTGTTTATTAAATTGAAGCTTACATTCAATTTCACATTATTTATTTCTCCGAGCTTCGAGCAGCTACATTTACACAACTGGAGATATCAAAGTTAACTCTCACAGCAAGAAGCCCAGTGGAGAAAGAAACCGTCCACAAGGTTACTGGAGTGTTGAACAGACAATAACATTGCTACTCTTTGAATATGAAGCCGGTCTATAACAAAGTACTTTCCATTTCTGCTATCACAAACCCAGCCACATATAAACTCTCGTGGTGCTTGTGTGTTTACCTCATGACCTCAAGAAGTCGCGAGAGGGACATAAGATAGATAGTACGTTTAAAATCAATTTGGGGGGGATTGATGGATAGCACCAATTGTAAGTCGACCTCTTGTGGCCAGGAGGAGGGTGCAGTAACAGTCAGCTCCTGAGTTCAACTCCCAATCGCTGCAAAAGATTTTATTCTCTATTGTCTTCTTTCACTTATTATAGATAGTACATTTGATATCAATTTTTGGGGGGGATTCGTGGATATCATCATTTATGGCGAGGTGGAGGGTGCTGTAACAGTTAGCCCCTGGGTTCAACTCCCCATCACCGCAAAAGTTTTTATGCTCTATAGTCTTCTAACACTTCTCTTCTCACTTTGTTTCTTGTTATTACTAAATGACTGCCTAGTGTAAGTGAAGAGAGGGTAAAGAAAACTTTTTAAATAATAATAATAATCTTTGACCAGATTCAAAACTGGTAAATTTGCTTTATGTGATTCAAGTGCTCTTCCAATGGAACAGTCAGGATTCCTTCCCTTCCCCCTCCCCGTTCTTCCTTTATCTGTTTTTTTTTTTTTAATTCTTTACATTTAAAATTCTTGCTATTTTTAAATGACAAAATCGACAGGATGTACCTTTTCTTTGATGTCCTCAGGAAATCTGAGCTTTGGCCTTTTCTTACTGTCAACACCCACACAGTCAACACTATACTGTACAAACCGATATGGCTGAAATAAGACAAGTTTTAAAAAAGCATCTATTGAAAAAATAACCACAAACAGAGAGCAACAAAAACTATAATTGCTTAAGTTGGAAAGTGTGGAATTATAAAATTTTCAACAAACAGTTTGGTTTTTTTTAATGAAGGAAATCATAATCGAAAATGAAGATATGGATAAATAAATTCTATTGCAAATAAAGTTATAAACTTACTGGAAATTTCATTTTCAATTTGTCGTGATTCCCTGATACTTTCCTGGAAGCATTTGTCTCTTTGGCAAAGCAGGACCTCTTGTCCTCAGATAAGTGATTTAAACAAGAATCGTCTCGAGTCAGAAAAAGTGCTGTTGGAAAATACAGGTACATGAATAATATCAAAGTAATGGATACAATAATACGTTGTGAATAAAAATAAAACAAAATAAAATAAACACAATTTTTTTAATTCACTGTCTCTTAATGGTCTTTGATGTACATTATATCTTATTTTAAGTTATGGATAAGTTGAATCATCAATGGAAGCAAACAAACAAGCATGCACACACACACACACTCACACACACTCACACACACAAACATCAAGTTCGTGAATTAAGTTCTTTCTATCTCCACGATGGAAATAGCTGGGTCACGTTCTTCCAATGAAAAAGTCCAGACTGCCTCACACAGCACTAAGATGGTCCCCACCGGGAAAAAGAAAGATAGGCAGACCATTGGGCAGCTGGAGGAGGACAGTAGAAGAGGAGATGAAAGAGGCTGGAAAGACATGGATTGAGCTGAGCTGAGCTGGCCCAGGACAGAGATGCCTGGAGGAACTTTGTTGGCACCTTATGTTCCACCAAGGAACCAAGAGGATAAGTAAAAGTATGTCCACGCCTTTAACACAACATTATAAAATATGACTTTTAAAACAGCATATCTTTTATATCATAATTTAGATTTAAAAGTCTTTACACGTTTACGTACATTTTTTAACCATACAAAATGATCATAATTAGCTTAAACTCTATATCAACGTCACAAATCAAATTAGAAATCAAACCAGGTTTATCTTATTTACAGTTCAGATTGTCCTCCCTAAATGCTCCACTCAAAAGTTCCAGGTCCTCACATAATAGACCGTACGCATCTTGGTAATCCTCGACGACTTCCTCTGGAAAGTCACCCCACAGTGGCACCCAGCCCAATGATGAACTGGAAAGAAAACACAACAGAGTACTGGATCAAAACTGAAGGTTCCAAGATGGATTATGAATATCAACAAAAAAAAAAGAAAAAAAAGAAATCAAGCAGAACAACCCCACTGTAGTCTTCTTAAAATAATGGAACAGAGCGGACACTGATTACCTTCAAATATATTCCCATTTATTGGTCAAACCACTTCAATATAATTGATTTTGCCAATGTGATGCACATCCTTCACCGGCATTGTCTCCCCCCCCCCCCTCTCTCTCTCTCTCTCTGATGTGATAAGCAAATGCAAACCCCCCCCCCCCCCACTACCTTGAAATAAAACATTTTCACCAAAACGTTCATTTTTCAAAAAAAGATGATAAAAATACAGAACCACTTCAGCCAACTTTTCAAAGAGCTATTTCGGGACACCCAACACAAGTTACAGTTATGACCCAAAGTGGCAGTAAGTTTGGACTATCATAAAATGTAATCTAGATTGAGATTGCAAACCATTAAAGCTTATTCGATTAGCCTCTATTTGTCTCTTCCTTGTTTTCATTCGCTGGTTAAAAAATCATAATTCTGGGACATGCAAAGGCCAATTCCATATATATAAGCAGTCCTCAAGATTGCCACATCAGGTGGCCGCTATGCTTAACACTTAAGTTCTTACACCTACCTCCACCCATATATACAACTTTTTCTAAAATGTACCTTGTTATATTTATGAACATTGGCATGGCACTTGAAAAATAACAGCTTTCAATACTGGTTTGCATCTTTTCTAGCTCTGCAACATTCCGATGTTCTTGATGACGTCCACCCTAGCGTAGGGATAAAAATTGATATAAATTAAAAATACATCGATTGGTTATCTCAAACAACAAACAGCTTTTTATAAATACATAGAATGAGAAATATAAATACATTATTACAAGAAATGTGGGCACAAGATTCCAAAGACAAAAATGAGATTTTTTTTTAATATTATTTTTTTTTTTGATTTTCTCTTTATTCATTAATTTAATCATATTAATACATGTTAATACTCTTCTTTTTTTAATTAAAAAAAAATCATAGTCTGCTTTATAGCTTTTTAAAACATCAGTTTATCTTAATATGAAGAACATAATTTTTTTTCTAAATGACAATAACAAAATCTAAACATAGATCTTAATATAATTTATAAATTTTATTACATTTTTTTTTAAACGTAAGAGTAAAAAACTCACACCATTTGATAAAGTTTTCAACCAATGTCAAATTTTTGTTGCTACACCAATTCCTTAAAGTTGGGAGAATCTAAAATATTCACGTGAAACAATACAATTATGAAAAAAGAAAATACATTTTCAGATTACTGGCTATATACGAAATTATGTACATTCCAAATTGAATGATGGAAGTGGCTACTAGCATGCGTGTGTTTCTTGATTCTAAGGCTAGACCCACAGGCTACATGGAGGTACGTGTTTATAGATTCTGAGGCGAGAGCCTTTATGGATTGCTGCACTCACATGTTACAAGCACGTAAAAATGCCCCATAGCCCAGAAGCACTTAGGTTTCTAGATTCAAAGGCTAGAAACAGGCTGCCAATTTTTTTATTATTTTTAAACAAAATAAATGAATAAATAAATAAATAACAGTTACTGAATGCTTCCTGTTAGGCATTGTAACATTTTAAAAATCAAATTTTGTCTGTGTATACAAAACCATAGATAGTTTCACTGCATGCTGCATTTTCAATTTTTGGAATGGTATATTTCTGTGCATATGAGACAATGAAAGACATCACATGCTTCCTGGTAGGCGCAAGACAATATTTGGAGTATCATATTTCTGTGTTAAGCCACACATAGTCATCATATGCATTTTTTTTTTTTGTTGTTATACAATATTTGGAATTGCTTATTTTTGTAGCCATGGACAAACTTGAAACTATAACATTATAACAATTTCTCACTTTTACTGTAAGCGTTTTCAAAATATCTGAATTAGAGTGTAACATGCTTTACCACTGTGGTAGTCATTTTGCCTAGCAACCAAAAAGTCGAGGGTTCAAATCCCATTATGGATAGACTAATAGTTGTGTCCTTGGGAAACGCTCCTTATTCAAACTTTCATATGAATGGATATATAAATATATAACCTTTGATAGATTGATAGGTTAAATTTGTAATTGCCTCTAGTCTCCAAGTCTACGATTACTACTTTATTACTTGGAAGATCATATGTTACAGTGAATGACATAATCAGTCGGATGATGAAAAGGTTTGAGCTGAGAAATTGCCAAGTATAGTTAGAAGGTCATTTTTTGTCAAAAATGAGTTCTTGTCTTAAATGATTAATTCAACCCTTTTTGTACAGCTGCAGGAAATATCAAAGCTTAATTTCACTTCTAAATATTTTTTACAGCTAGTCAAGTTGAAAAACTATGAAATTTGAGAAAAGTTGCTGGATACCTTTCCCATACATCTGACCATAACTTCAAGACAAATCATCCGATTTACTTCAAATAAAGATTAAAATGCTCTGGGGAGCATACTCTTTCAGAAAATGCAAAATTAATGCAAATCCAAAATTTTCACCTTCCGATTGATTAAGTAATACACTGACACATATAATCTAAAGATTATTTTTCACTTGCAATACTTTGCACTATGCTGTTAGAAACTAACCTCCTTTCTAATCCAATCCCTCTCAGCAAAGAATTCATCACTGTGGGATGTAACAAAAAGTTTGACTTGCTCTGGCTGTTCCCGATTTTTCCTTGACTTTGATTTTTCCATCGAAAATGCCATTGTTGCTCTCCTACCCCATGCAACTGGTTATTATATCTGAAATATATTTTGAACAGAAAAGTGTACTGTAAAATATTTTTTGGAAAAACAACAAAAACTGTGGGGGACATCTCAAGCATCATTATACTGCCTCTCTCTCTCTCTCTCTCTCTCTCTCTCTCTCTCTCTCTCTCTCATCAGACAGAGTGAA
>NC_088360.1:105664862-105672362 GCF_034508935.2 Berghia stephanieae
TTTTCATAAACAAACTTAAATGATGTTTCATATCTCCAATTGCCCAATGAATTGAATTCAAAGTAGCTTGCAACACCTACAAATGCTTACATGGTCAAGCTCCTGACTATATCAAATCTCTCTTTAATGTCGATATATACCATCAAGAAAGCTTCGATCCTCCATCTCCATTCAACTCAAAACTAGAAGGTCTACATCAAGAAAATTTTTTTCCAACAGATCTTTCTCTAATGCAGCTCCAAAAATCTGGAATTCCCTGTCCCCCACTACTAGAAACAATCCAGACTTTACTTAATTTAGTTTAATGTTCTTCAAACTAAGCTTTCAGTGCTGTAGTTTTTTATTTTATTTTCCCTTTGTGAATTCGTGTTTTATTGTAAAACGCCTTCCAGCATGAATTCATGGAATTTGTGCTCTATACAAATTTCTTCTTCTTCTTCTTCCTCTTCTTCTTCTTCTTCTTCTTCTTCTTCTTCTTCTTCTTCTCTTCTTCTTCTTCTTCTTCTTCTTCTTCTTCTTCTTCTTCTTCTTCTTCTTCTTCTTCTTCTTCTTCTTCTCTTCTTCTTCTTCTTCTTTCTATAATAATAATAATTATTATTAATTATTATTATTATTATATATATTATTATTATTATTATATTATTATTTATTATTATTATTATTATATTATTATTATTATTATTATATTATATATATTATTATATGACAATGAGGGATTTCGATTCAGATTAGGAATGTGAGATTCATCCCCAAGTCAATACTGACTGTTTAAGGAGTTGGGTTGAGGGAAATAAGATAAAATTATTTTTGCTGAGGGGTTTTCGATATCTCAGTTCATAGAGCACAAGTAAAGGGTCTGGTATTGATCAGGGGTGCAGTCAGATATTCTTTTTCCTGACTCCCCCTGTCCACCACACCGACGGTGATTGGGTAACTGACTTAGATTTGGCGGTGGATGAGCATCCCATGTAAATTGTAGCAAGCAATTGGTATTGTCTGTTTCATGCTAAAATAACAGGGGGGATGAACTTTGGCTCCATGGCTTGGGAAGACTGCTTGTGTGAGCATTCTCATTCTAGTCACATGCATTTCCAATTGATCATATGGCCGTTGTTTTGTTTCGTAAAAATATATAAAAAACATTATTCCAAATTCTGATTTTAATTCTCATTATTCAGATTTTTGAAAAATATCTATGTAAGAAACATTGTTGAAAAATATTTTAGTCACTTAAAGGTCTGTTTCAGTTTTAAATTACACACTATCTATTCGAGAGCACATGAGATGGTGACTTACTGATTTATAAGTGATGCAGCCTTTCACCTTGCGATCTGGGTTTTTTTTTAGAGCAAAATTACAGATTGTTTTAAAAATTTTTTTATTCTCATTGAAAAATCTCAATGTCAAATTTTTTTTCATTTTTTAAATCCTCTTAGTGCGGAAGGAGATGTTCAAGTTCAAGATTGTGTTCGTAGATACACTTCAGATTACACAGTCGTTTCTAGAAGGTATGTGAAATTTTGATAACCATCCAGGTTGCTTTACTATTTACATGTTCTTTATATACTTATAATTGTTGTGCTTTGTTTTTCATTAAAATTATTTTAACTTTTTCCGGTATTTTCATTTTGATGTTGGTTCATAGTATTTAGTCTAATATCACATTGGTTTACTTTCACGAGTTGTTGCAATTAATAGGATGAATGAAAATGATAATTGTTGACTGAGAAAACGAAAAAAATAGATGAAGAATGATTTTAAGACACATATTTAAAATTGAATATTTTAGGTCTTTATTCTCTTTCTCAAGTTCTCCAAAAAATTTTTTTAATGGACTAAGCTTCTTTCACTTCACCATTTACTTCACTTCACATATCTTCTTGGTGCTTGATCAGCACATAAGGCTGACATGGTGGAACACCACCTTTCTTGGTTGGAGGCCACTTTTGTCATCTGTCCCCAAGACCAACCAATAGTTTTCATTTCTCTTTCTATGCTCCTCCTCTTCCAGGTCTCCAGTATAATCCAATTAAACTCAGATGAACTTAGTTTATTATGTGTTGCCTGAAGAGACATGGGATGGGTAGTCTTGTCGTTGGTTATTGATCATTTATGAATTTATTGATTTATAATATTTTGCTTTTTAAAGGTATCAACAATTCAGCTCTAGTTTCTGCAGTAAAGAACGACTACCGGAACACGAGATGTTCTTACACGAATACGAAATTGATGTTGAAGATGCTCCGGATGAAGATAAGGTAAAAGGCATATTTACAGTAAAAGAATACTGGCTTTGGACTTGTTTACCCTTTCCTTACCACCCATATGAAAATCGTCACATTCGTTACAACACAACCAACAGTTTTCTCATTCTGATTTCTCTTGTACAACACAAAATGTAAAGAAATGCTTTGATTACAGCTATAAATACTAAACACTATGTTGTAGACATCATTTTGCCTAACAGCATTATGTATAGAATGCACTTGTTACTTTTTTTTTGATTCAGAAAAGTTTATTTGTGTGTCGGGCGGGTGTGAATTTTCGGGGGGGGGGGGGGGGGGGGGGGGGAATTCTTAAATTAGTTGGTAAGGAGAGAGTTAAAATATACAAGGAAATGAGTTTTAAAGATTCACATACAATTTATAAATTAAAAAAGTCCTGGTAGCTCAGTGTTCAGAGCACTCACCTTACAAGTAAAGGGATTATTATGGATCTGAGGTGCAGTCAAGATGTTTTGTATTATGAACACGCTCCTGTCCACCCAGCTGTGATTGGGTAGTTGGGTAGAGCTGGTGGAAAGTACTTTACGATAGATTAGTGTCCTTTCCAAATGGTAGTAAGCAATTACTTCTGTCCGTTTAATGTTGGAGAAACTGCAATAAAATTTGTCTTCTTGGGTCCTTATGGCTGTGAAGGAAACTTTTATTTATAAGACAATGGATAAAAAGGCTTTGGAAATGTCTTTGTGTTTTGCATGATTGGTAGTTTATAAAAAGATTTCATTTCTGTCTATTATTGTTATTGTTGTTGTTCTTCTTCTCTCTCACTTTGTATTATTCTCTCTCTCCCTCTCTCTCTCTCTCTCTCTCTCTCTACCTCTCTCTATCTCTCCCTCTCTCTCTCTCATCTCTCTTCTCTCTCTCACTCTCTCTCTCTCTCTCTCCTCTTCTCTCTCTCCACCTCTCTCTCTCTCTCTCTTTCTCTCCACCTCTCTCTCTCTCTCTCTCTCTCTCTCTCTCTCTCTCTCTCTCCTCTTCTCTCTCTCCTCACCCCCCCCCCCTTCCTTGTATGTGAATTTGTGTTTGTAAGTTTGTTTAAATTTAATTCAAAAAGCATCACAAATATGAATATAAATTAATAAAGAAATTATAAATGACAATAAGAGCCATGAATTATTGTTCCAATAAAAGTGAATGAATCTGGTTTTTTGTTCCTTGAAATGATGAATACTAAAGGTGATTATTTTGAATGTTACCCACAGGTGGACACCAACAAACGTCAGTCCATTCACATGAATGACACTCCCAGAGGAAGCTGGGCTAGTTCAATATTTGATCTGAAACAGTCCCAAGCAGACGCACTCCTGCCCAATTTGTTTGAGAGGATTACTCATGACGATGTCGACAGGAACAATGACAATCTACGACAACAGAATCGATGCGATAACGTTTTCAATTTATACTCTGCTCCCGATGAGGTTTGTGTATTGTTATTTTGGATTAAGATACAGTGTAAGGATTTTCATGAGAGTTATAAAGATTAAACTTACGATGTTATTTTTCCGTGACTAAGAGTTTATACAAAATTATAATGTAAAATTGTGGGTCCCGATAGCTCAGTTGGTGCAGCACTTGCTTCACATGCAAAGGGACCAAGACTGATTCTGAGATTTTTTTTCTGACCCCCCTGTCCACTCTTTAGTGATACATACTAGCTGGGTGTGTTAGATCTGGCAGAAAGTACTTTGCGATAGCGTATTAGGCAGGGTATTTTTTTGAAGATTCATAATTAATTGCTGCTTTCAATTTATATAATGGCAATTTCCTTCACAGAATGGGCACTGAGGGGTCAAAGTATAGTTTACAAAAATATAAACTTCACTAAGAGGTGCCTGATAAAAGTCTGCTACCTATTTTTAGACATAAGACATTAAAGGTTATAGCCTTGTACGAGTAGAAAGGACTGTCTTATTACCGAAAGTTAATAATGCAAAGAATTTTTGTAGTGGGCTTTCATTAAATCACAGTTCACTATAACCCTTACGAATTGTTCGTAATTTTACGAATTTTTTTTAGACATATTTCTGAGTCAATTATGAAATTGTATGGAAAATTACGAATTTTTACATATCAGTAATCCTTAAATAATCATAAGAAGAAGAACCACTACTACTACAACTACTACTGCTATTACTACTATAATAATAATGATTATGATGATGGTAATAATAATAACAAAAAATAAAGCATTTCTACAACGCATAAGCATGCTGATGTAATGTTGAAGTGATCATCATTGTCAAATTGTGGTTGTTCATACACAATTTCAGAAATTACTAAATTCCTTGTCAAAATACTAAAAATGGACATAAAAATTACGAAATTTGAAGTTTTCAATTTGGCAGGTCTGTCACCCCCACAGCTCTCTTGGTATTACTTAGATTATTGTAAAGGTTTCAAACTGTTTTTATAAAGGATGATTACGATTTGTAAACTTTCTTTTCTTTTTTTTTTTTTTTCAGGATGAAATGATTGAGAGAAGAGCCCCTCCTGATATTCCCAAAGAACATTTTGGACACAGAATCCTAGTCAAATGTTTACATTTATCGTACGTATCAACATTTTTCACACTATTTACATAGTCTGGTATAAATGATAAAATATTACCGTTATTATTTTTCGTTTTCTTTTCTTCATTTTAAATTATGTATGTGTAAATCTTTGGATAAAAATTTATATATCTAGATCTGGGGATAACGTTGAGTAAAGTGATAAACCATTCTCTAAAATTGATTGAAATCAGCAATGATCTCTAATTTTAAAATGATATTTGGAGAAAGTGTCGGTTTGATTTTTTTCACACATTGTATAATTCCACCCTCCCTTCTATTCTAGATTGGAAATGGAGGTAGAGCCAATATTTGTTTCTATGGCACTTTATGACTCGAGGGAGAGGAAAAAAGTAAGTTTGTTTCACTTTATTTTGAACGGTCATATTATTTAAAAATAGATTCTTTCTGGAGCATGTCCCGTTTATATTTCCATTTATTTTGACCTCAAATCAGAAGCAGGAATTGATCATGCATCTGAAATGTTGGAAGAGCCATATTTTGTGTTGTGAAACAATCCAGTTGTTTTCTTGCATCTGGTGTTCGTATTGAATATTTGTTGATGTAGATCATCAACCAAGAATTTAAAAAATGATACGAATTATAGACAACCAAACATTGATTAAATTATGAGTCACTGTTATGTAATTTCCGTATATATTTTTGTAGTTTGGTTTTAAATGACTTGATTCATGTATGTTTGAGACATCATTGACTCCATCTTATGGCACCTTGTTTTGTAACTCAACTTGAGTGGTGTAGAGCATGGCTGGTGACCAGATTGGTGACAATCATGTTAAAACAATGGCTCTACATATTATTTGGGTAAGGCACTTTATACACATTACCACACTCAACTCAGTTGTGAATGAGGAACTGACTATAGGCACTGGCAACACACTTGAAATATAATTTTTTTTTTTTTTTGTGGCCAAGGGGGGATAAGTGAAGCATCTCAAGACATGTTGATAAGGCACTTTATACACATTACCACACTCAACTCAGTTGTGAATGAGGAACTGACTATAGGCACTGGCAACACACTTGAAATATAATTTTTTTTTTTTTTTTGTGGTCAATGGGAGGATAAGTGAAGCATCTCAAGACATGTTGATCAATTTGTAGAAGTATGCCATATATGTACTTATTTATGTGTGCAACAATGAGGTCTTGTGGTATGACACTTGCCTTCGGACTAGGAAGTCCAGGGTTCAAGTCCTGCTCTGGGCAGCGCATAGTTGAGTCATTGGAAAAACATTCTTTCACCGTATTCAGGGGTACATTGAATACCTGGCTGTTAACAACGCTGTCTTTGTCGGAAAAAAAAATTGTACGATCAGTTAACAGGTGTTATGTCCTACATTTAAATGTTGCTATCGGCTAGGCACCCCTTGAAAATCACTTTGAATACGTTTAGTGAAAAATGCGCTATATAAATATAAATGCATTATTTTTTCTTAACAATTTTTCTCTTTTTGATTGTTTATTGTTTCTTTGTTTTCATGTTTTCTCAGAATTTATTAATTTTTACCAATTTTTTTCACCCAGATATCAGAGACCTTTTACTTTGACTTAAATTCTGACCAAATGAAATGTCTGATCAGCTCTCACATATCCCATCAAGACATCTCATCTCTCAGTAGGGCATGCATATTCAACATAACTTATCCTTCACCTGACGTATTTCTGGTAGTTCGGGTGAGCAGCATAATGAAATGTCGTGTGAAATGCATATATTTTTTATGAGAATAACATTGATAACTTACTGGGACATTCCCCTATCACCTGTTATTAATTTGAAGGAAAAAGAGAAAAATAAAGTGAAAATAAACTTTAAAAATAAAAAAAAAAATCAAAACGAAATCAAAAAATATCAAAAAGAAAAAATGATAATACTGATAAAAAGAAAAAAGAAAACGAACCCCCCCTCCACCTTTATTAAAAAAATCATTTTGTTTTAAATTTGAAGGAAGGTATGTTTTACAACAAATCTTATAGAGTTTACTAAAGTATCGTTTGACTGACAAATTTATGGGTTTGCCCATTTTCATTGTCTATTTACAGCTAGAAAAAGTTTTACAGCAAGGAGACATCGGTGAATGCGCTGAACCTTACATGAAAGAGGACAAAGTAAGAAGACTGAAACCAATTCTTTTCATCATAGAAGGTCCAGGGTTCTGGATGGGGTTCCTGACCTCCCATAGTGGGCGGGGAGATACTTACTGCATCTTCTATCCCCCTATATCTGTTGTTTTCCAACATGCTTTCTATCTTTGTCTTGGAATGAGATTACTTGTTTTTTTTTCCCCTGGCCGTGGCCGGATGCCCCTTGCTGAGAGGGAAACAGTCAAATGTATAGTTAGTTTTGGGAGATGATATTTTTTTCCTTGTAAATCATCTCTCTGTAATGCACTTTATTATGTTTTGTTTAGATATTATATATGATTTGTAAACATTTGAGTGTATTCCTCTTAGTTGGGACCTGTGCTTGTGTCTGGATGAGACTTTTAATTGATCTCAAACTAAGTACTTTGATAGTGTGCTGTTGGAATCTACATCTGTTTCCTATTTGAACCAATTCTCCTTTGTCTCACCTTTTCTTGGGTGCTTTAATTGTAATTCTAGAACTTTTTACTATTCCATTTTCTTTCTTTTTAGTGGCGCTGATA
>NC_088360.1:105677362-105737362 GCF_034508935.2 Berghia stephanieae
AACACAAGTTTTCATTTAAGATTTTCTAGAGTTTGATGAGTGAAACTAGTATTTATATAAGAAAACAACAATTGTTTATAACCCAATAAACGTGATTTAATTGAATTATTACGCCCACCCCTTCTCATACAGAACCATCCATAAAACAAGGAAGTCTTTAAAATTTAAAAGAACAAAGGCAAAACAATTGAAATGAATTGAAAATGTCAACTAAGAATATTTCTGCTACTGTCCTAACTTTTTTCAATATCACTCCATGAACCCGGGTCAAGGGGCAGAATTTTAATTCTCTCTCTCTCTCTCTCTCTCTCTCTCTCTCTCTCTCTCTCTCTCTCTCTCTCTCTCTCTCTCTCTCTCTCTCTCTCTCTCTCTCTCTCTCTCTCTCTCTCTCCTCTCTTCTCTCTCTCTCTCTCTCTCTCTCTCTCTCTCTCTCTCTCTCTCCTCTCTCTACTCTCCTCTCCTCTCTTCTCCTTCCTCTCTCTTTCTCTCTCTCTCTCTCTCTCTCTCTCTCTCTCTCTCTCTCTCCTCTCTCTCTTCTTTCTCTCTAGGTGTGTAATGACATCATCACTTTTAGTGCTGATCATAAACTACGATTGTTGTTGACTCATGATCCTGCATTTATTGATTTTTTAATGCATGCTTATATGACAAAAAAGAACAGAACAGGGGTGTAATGATATCAGTTTGACTATTGAAAATAACTATATTTTGTCGTGGATGATTGACTTATACAACCAATTACTAAACCCGACCTACCAACTATTACGAAAATTTAGTAGAAATACAAATTTTTGGGTCTTGATTGAAAATTATATAAAGATCTGTAATTCAAAAAAACTTCTTTAAAATTAAGTTTTGTTGCCAGAGCTAGTGTATAGTAAAGGAGTTTAAAGCATTTATGTAATGTATTTCAACATAAAATTGGTCATTTTTAATGGTAGTTATAATGTCTACTATGTTATCATCCCTGAAAACTACGAATTTTTGTAATTCCAAGTTGGCAGGTCTGCTAAACCATGAGATGGAAAGACACAGTAACCAATTAGAAATGCTTTGAATTTGTATTGTAACCTATCCGATGACATCTTCTCTCTATGTCATTTTTATGTAATTTCTTGGTATGTTTTCTTAACCAATTTTGATCAAATCTTTATTTTTCTTCCTATCCCCATAAATGGTGTGAACGCTTAATGATATCCAGTTTACAATGATAATTTAACCAAAATATGTACAACAATGGTAATAACAGCAATACTTACATTAATAATAACAACACAATAACAACAACAACACAACAACAACAAAATCAATAGTAATAATAATCGTGTTTTTGTCAATGGAGACCACACTAATACCCCATTCATTGGCATCAACAACGATGTAAATTATATTGTACAATAAAGCACTTAAGTTATTTTGCATTTTATTTTATTTTATTTGTTTTCCACATTAATCTGTATATTGTTGTGCTGACGAAGGGTTTGTACCCGAAACATCTATTGTCTGTATTGTTCCTATTGTTCCTATATTGTTCCAAGCCTCTCCATTTTCACTCTTTCGTTAGTATTTTAGGATTAGAAATGAGATGTTATGCATGTTGGTTCGGTGAAAAAGTGCCAATTAATTGATAAGTGACAAATTAGGGAGCAAGCGAGTCTTGACTTGTAGTCAAAAGGTCTGAGGTTTGAAACCCAGTTGAGGAAGACTGATTAAAAATTATTTTTTTTTGGGATGTTTTTTTTTGTGTGTTTTTCTTTCAGCTTTGTCTGACCCTGTTTCATACACACTTTTCAGACTATTAAATAATATTGTCACAATTTGATTTTTCATTTGAAAAATAAACAATTGCTTTTAACTTTGGAAAACAAATAATTTTTTGCTTATTGTTAAAATTTAAAGTAGGACTGGATGTTGCTGTATTGAACCTTTCAACATTGCTTATAGTTGAAAATGATTTACATACAATTATGTAAACTGTCATTAATCATATGCTCATATTATCTGCCATGCTGATGATGTGCATGATATTATCATTACATCATTCAATTTTTGTTTTGAATCCAAACCTAGGCTCTATAGATGTCGCTGATCCAAACCAATTAGCACGTCATGCAATGCCTTCAACATATGTGAGGCTGGCTGAGAAAACCTGGGAAGATACTTCGATTTGAGATATGAGCCAAAATCAAAGCTGAATTGTTTCTCAGAGCAACAAATTTTATTCAGAAAAACATTCGCAACTTGGGTTCTAATAGACATAGAAATAAAATTTAAAGTGGTAAATGATCAGAAAGATGTGGTCTCTACCACTGCATACATAACTCAGTTTATGAAATTTGCACATCTTTCCTGGTTTTCTCAGCCAGCCACACAAGAGGTCTCATACTTTTTTTATCATCTCAATCCTTTGTCATATGATTCAAAAACATTTGTAACAGTTTAAAAAGAAAAAAAGAAAAGAAATTACCATAAGGTTCTAAATCTAGGTTCTTAACACACATCACAAGAAATCAATGAGCTAGAAGAAGTCCTACATCGGGTGGCCAGATTTGTCAAAGGAAACTATGAGTGGGATATGAGCGTAACTCAGCTCATAAACGATCTCCAATGGAAAACGCTACGTGAAAGATGTTCCATCAACAAACTTCTCGTATTCCACAAAGCACAAAACGAAAAACTCAACATTCCAACTAGTCATTTAAAACAGAACAACAATAAAACAAGAAACTCTGCATTTAATTTTGAAATCTCCCATTCAAGAACAGACCATCATCTTTACTCTTTCTTCCCCTCCACCATCCGACTTTGGAACTCCCTACTAACCAATTATAAACAAGCCCTTTCGACTGATGACTTCAAAGAATCACTCCCTGCTTCTCTCTAAAACCCCTGTTACTGAAAAGACTGCCATACAATCTTCAGCGTGAAGCTTTGGCCTTAATGGAAGAAGAAGAAGGCTTCAATTAGTGCCTTGTCCATATTGTTTGTTAAGAATAATATATAATTTGTCAGATTTAATCCCAAAACTGTAGATTCATTCTTGAACTTTCACTTTTTCAAAGCATTATTGTCCGCCTATTTACTACTCTGAGGTATCAACTTCAATACAATTACTTTAATTCTTGCTTATTTTAGTTTTACCAAAAACTAGAGGTGCCTAAATGAGCCAATCTCTCTCCATTTAGCCAATCTCTCTCCATTTTAGTTTTCCAATGTGTGCTTTGGTTGCAGTTTCTAATTTTTTAAAATATTTTTTTTTGTAAACGAATGACATATTTAATGATTCGATACTTTTATACTATTCACACAAATGATAATAGCATTCATCATAGTAAGAAAGCCATAATCATGAAATATTCAGTTTTCAAAATGTGTAGTCAAATAAAGAGATGCTAATTGATTAATTTTGGTACCTAAATTCTTTTTAGAGTTTAGGCTCAGGTATATCCCTTATTGGGCTGTTTTAATTTCTGATTTTCCATTAAAAAAAAAAAACAAAAAAAAACAACAAATTTTATATATCCTTAATTCACTTCCACATGGTTTTTAGAACCAATATTTACAATAAATTGTTAAATTGCTTTTACAGATCGCCGTTCCAGCTCCGCCTCTGGACAGTTTGACAGCTTTAGGAAACGTTCAAAAGACGACATGTCATCGGGCAGGCGTGGATCGTTTGACAGGGGAAGGAGTGGATATGAGAAATACCGCAGCTGGTCTCCAGAAAACCCCGCTACTAATTTAGACAACTTTAGGCCTGTGACGCTGACAGTTTCCAGCTTTTTCAAACAGGTATGTTGGGCCATTGAAATTTCTTATTAATGTTTACTTACTTTTCTGAACCAGCGGCCACTGAGCTCTAGCCTTCGTAGTTGTTCCAGGTGACTTTACACTATGTTACAGATGCATGGATTTGGTGAGAGGAATGTGCATCTAAAGTTTTTTAAAAGGTTGATTATTAATGATTTAAAAAATGCTTATCATCATTGATTTCACATATTATCATAATTGACAAGATTCACATAGCATCATATTAGCAAAAAAGTATCGACGCATTGTATAGTAACGACGGATTTTACACACTATCGTATGTGCGACAATCATAATTTATCCCAAAACCTCTAATTAATTCTAATTGTTTTATAAAATACGTTAAAAATATGTAACATAATGTTATATATCATTAAAGTGACCTAATCTCGCTTAAGATAGTTTGTGTATCAACGATTATATGTATACAAATATCTGTGAAATATCTCTCGGTGTTTAAAACAATACAGCTGGCGTTTAAAACAATACAAATAATAAACATAACATTATCATTTATCATGTCACGTTTGTTGGTCTACTCAAGAAGGCCTAGGCTGACACATTTGTTATGTGTTGTTTCCATTTATATCAGCCATCTTTATTTTTCTTTATTTTCTTATTTTAAATTATTTTTCTTTGGTCGAAACTGTACAAATAAATTTCTGCTTGATTCATCAACTTGCAGGAAGGTGTCAAGCTGAGTGATGATGACCTTTATAAATTCCTAGCCGACCTCAAACGACCTTCTTCTGTATTGAAGCGAGTGAAGTGTATCGCAGGTAAAGAAAGATCTGCCACAAATGTATCAGTGCATGACATAATCCGTCGGAAGGTGAAAATTTTGGATCTGCATTTTAAAATGAAAGAATATGCTCCCCAGATCATGTTAATGTTTATTTGAAGTAAATCGGGTGATTTTTCATGACGTTATGGTCAGATGTATGGGAAAGGTATCCAGCAACTTTTCTCCAATTGCATCCTTGTTCAACTTGACTAACTTTAAAAAAAAAATTTATAAGTGAAATTAAGCTTTGATATTTCCCGAAGATACACAAAAAGGGTTGATTTGATCATTTATGATTTTTGATTTACAAAATTGATCTTCTATCTAAACTTGGCAATGTCTCAGTTCAAACCTTTTCACCATCCAACTTATTTTGTCATTCACTGTAACAAATATTTGTTTACAGGCTTGCCAATCAGTGATTTCTCATATTTTAATATGCTTTGAGATCCAAAATATGATAATATGGAACTGTTGACTAAAATATCCTACATGCAAAAAGTCAAAAGTTTGTAACAAAAGTGGGAGAAAGGAATATAAGTGGAATAATTGAAGGTCATTAAATATCGTCTATAGCTAGATTGGAATCTGACGGGACACCAGATTAATACTGTGGAATCACTCAATGCAGAAGTGTTAAGTGAGTAAATGTGAGAGACAATTTATTACTGAGTATAAGTTAGAGTATATACAAATATATCGCAACAACATTGTAAATAGATCAAACAGTATAAATAACTCAAATATGGAAAGGAAGGAACTAAGAATGCATCCTTCTCTAGAGCATACCACTCCGATATTTGTAATAACAAATAATATTTTAAACAATGGACTTAATGAATAATAACTAATTAAGCTGTAACTAAAATCAATTAACTAATAACAAAGGGGAGCAGCTCTTTTCTAGCATAACTCGATGTATAAGTCCATAACAGGAATCTGATTGTCATAGAAATTGCAAGATTTTACCCACCCCGTACTAGTTTGATAAGTTTCCATGAATTCAGCGAATGGTTTGCACTTGGGGGAAAAATTTGAGAAAATTGTCAAAATATTGGGAAAAATATGATAAATCTTTTTAACTGGTTGCAGTTGATTAGTAGCAAGTCTGTTGTTTATCGAATACAAATGATAAAAACTTTTATAAAATAGATTTTATTACGTTTTCATTACGATTGGGTAATTAAAAGAAGTACAACTTCAAGGGATACATTTTATATCTCATTTTTTGAAACAATGAAATGACTCCATATTTTCTTGTGGATTATTTAACCACAAAAATAACTGTTTAATGAAGCATTTTTATTCTGAAGAATACACAAATACACAGCAAACATTCAATTTTCTTTCAGCCCAACTTAAACTAGACATATCCCCATGCCCTGAAGAGCCAAGGTACACCTTAACACCAGAGTTATTGAGAGTGGAACCGTATCCTGATGACAAAGGCAGACCGACTAAAGAGATTCTGGAGTTTCCATCCAAAGAAGTTTTTGTTCCCTACACATGTTACAGGTTCTTATTTGTTATTTAAAATTTGTTTGTTTTTGTTTTTTTTGTTTTTGTAATTTCAATTTTTAATCCTCACAATAATAATAATAATAATAATAATAATAATAATAATACTAAAAAGATAAATTATCAATTTTAAGTGAAAAAAAAAAATAACAACAATAACAATTCATAGCCAAATCAAGGATTCATAGTCAATAAAAACAAATACAGTAAAGATGTGTCTTGAGATTCTTTTTAAAGGTAGGTAAAGACTTACACTCCCTCAGACCACATGTAGATCATTCCAAATCTTGGGGCCGAAACAAGCAAACGATCTATCACCAAATTTTGTTCTTGATCTTTTTTCCGAAATTTTCGTTTGGTCATTACATGATCTTAAAGTGTAATTTTCAAATTTACACATGACCACGTGATCTGTGACGTATGCTGGTGCTATACCAGTCAAACACTTATAAACAAGACACGCTGCTTTGTAATATGTGCGCTTTTCAATAGACAACCAGTGGAGAGAGGCCAACAAAGGGGTTGCATGATCAAATTTTAGTTTGCCAAAAACTAATCTTGCTGCACTGTTTTGCAGTAGTTGTAATTGTTTAATAGAAGCCTGAGGCAAGTTGACAAGCAGGGAGTTACAATAATCTAGTTTCGAAAAAATGAGGGAAACAACCAATGTTTTACATGTTCCAATTGCAATTATACTACGGATCGAACTGATTTTCTTCAATTGAAAGTATAAAGATTTACAGAGAGCAGAAATGTGAGCTGACATTCTCATTTCAGAATCAAAATAGACACCCAAATTTTTCACAGTCTTTGAAACTTTGATCTTTTCACTCCCAATCAACACCTCAAGACCATCATTTACCTTCAACTGCCCTCTATTTCCCACAATAATCACTTCTGTTTTGGACTCATTCATTTTCAACTTGTTTGCATCCATCCACTCTTTTACATCCGTCACACATTCTTCCACACGTTTCACAATATTTTCGAGATTTTTAGTTTTATCAGTAGCATAAAGTTGCGTATCATCTGCATAGAGATGATAGCACAGCCCATGACCAGTGATGACATTAGATAATGGAGAAGTATACAAAACAAAAAGAATTGGACCCAAAACAGAGCCTTGGGGAAAACCAAAAGACAATGTATGTTGACGAGAAAGTTTATCTAAAATCATAACCTGTTGCTTTCTGCCATCTAAATAAGATTCAAACCACTGCAAGACAGTCCCAGACAAGCCAAAAGTTACAGTGTTCTATAATGTCAAAAGATGTAGTCATTTTCGACACATGTTAGAGGTTCTTATTTGTTATTTAAATTTTGTTTTTTTTTGTTTTGTTTTGTTTTAGATGTTTTGTTTTTTGGTTGTGTTTTTTTGTTTTTGTAATTGTTAATTACAATGTTCTATAATGTCAAAAGATGTAGTCATTTCTATAACAGCTTATTTAAGGATGCCCAATGGTTGAATAAAAAGCATTCTTTCAGAGCCATTAGGCCCAGAGAGCCGGAGCTTATCCTGGTTTCTATAGAGTGAAACGGACAATAGCAATTTCTTGCTATCCTTTGGATAAGATGCTAGTTTATCGCAAAGTACTTTCTACCAGATCTAACAGACCTAGCTACCCATTCACTGATTGAACTTGTTCTATTTGCACGTGAAGTGATTACTCTACCAACTGAGCTATCGGGACCACCTTAAAAGCTTATAGTCATCATCAATTTTTAAATATAATTTCAATTATGCTCACTAGAACTTGGAGAGATTATCACTCATTGCTTTCTTTTCATCCTCAGAAATCTGCTTTACGTTTATCCCAAGAGTCTGAACTTTGTCAACCGTCAGGGCTCGGCTCGTAATTTGGCGGTGAAAGTACAGTATCTTTGTGGAGAGGAAGAAAATCATGCTTTGCCTGTGAGTAGTTCTTAGAATTTCATACAAATGTATTTAGCCTTATTTATTAATTTTTCAAAATCCAAAAAACACAAGCTTTTATAAAGCGCAATATCCACTTAATGTGCTCAAAGCGCTTACAAGGGGCCCCTGACCAATGGGAACATGTAACGTGTAGAACGAGACATGACGCCTGTTAGGCTATATTACAATTTTTGTCCCACAGAGACAACGCTGTTTAATGGCCAGGTACTCATTTTACACCTGAGTATGGTGAGAGAATATGAGTAAAGAGCCTTTTCCAAGGACTCAACTAAGCGCTGAGCGATGCTCGAACTCAGGACCTGTCATATGTTTCTTTCTCTTTCTTTAATTTTTTTTTTTTTTGTAATATCTTTTCTTTCTTTTTTTCTTTTCTTTCTTTTTTTATTTTTAAGAAATGTTCGTTTTGAATATTCCTTTTTTTTTTTTCGCTTATTTTCTTTGAATTTTGCTGGTAAAAGTGTTTATTTAGTCTTTATCTTTTACAACTTGTTTATTCAGGCGTAATGATAGATTATATCAAATATTTTATTCTTACCCATTTCAGATCATATTTGGCAAGTCCAGTTGTCCAGAATTTTCAAGAGAAGCTATGGCTGCTGTCACATATCACAATAAGTAAGTAAATATGGATTTCCATCAAATATGAATTGAAAAAAAAACAGAGCCTGAAATATGAGACTCATAGTGATCAGAATGAGTTTTTTTTAATGAGAAAGTTTAACAAATTTGATAACTATTTTTATGAACATATTCTATTTTATATTTGGCGAGAATTACTTATTGATAAGCTTCTCTCATTTAAATGATAATTGGAGAAAGAAACTATATGCTTTCCAACATGCTTTCTGTCTTTGTCTTGAAATGAGATTACTTGGTTTTGTCCTGGCCCTGCACAGGTATCCTTGCTGGGAATGTATAGTTACGAGTTTTGGGAGATGATATTTTTTTTTCTTGTAAATCATCTCTCTGTTATAATTGTATTATTTTTGTTTTACATATGATTTGTAAACATTTGAGTTCCACTTAGTGGGTACCTGTGCTTATGTCAGTATGAGACATTTAGTGTGCTCTTGGAATCAACATCTGTTCCCTATATGAACTAATTCCCATTTGTCTTTCTTTTTCTTGGGTACATCAATTGTAATTCTAGATCTTTTTACTATCCCATTTTCTTCCTTTTTACTGGTGCTGATATGACCTAAAGGTGTTTCAATTGCCGTAAAACCCTTAAAAACAAAAAACCCCCACAAGAAACTGTGCCAGACAAAGTATGTAGAAAAATACATGAAAAGAAAATGCCTCTAATGTATAGACTGGCCTTACTAGACATTTGCTCTAAAGAATACCATTTTTTTTTTTACCTTGCTCATAGGCTTGATACCGTACTCAGGTCACTGCGTGGCATTTTCCCCTCTGAGCGGTATTTCAGTGCTAGGTCAACCTGACCCCATTAGTGGGGTCAGCCCATGGGTGGAACAGGTAGCGGTCAGTAGGAATCTGTGATGCCGCTGATGGTAATTAATTGTTGCAATATTTTATGGTATTGCTCAGTTGCTAACACAAATATGAAAATTGTTCCCTCACCACAAGCAAAGCAAAGGTTTCTTTCATCATATGCCATGGTTGATAATAATTTATCCTCTTAAGGCTGCTCATAAGAGAGGTGTCAATTTAGTGGTTTTTGAGCTATCAATGAAATTAATTTGTTGTAATTTGCATGTCAATAATTTAATTCCCAGCGTCAGAAAATGATTGAAACAAGCATCATTATAAAGTAAAAATGATGATCTTGACACATGCCAAGTTTTGTTGTCCGGGCAGTAAAACCTTAAAAGATATGAATTTTTTATTGTAAATTTCTTATTTGGCATGACTTGGTGAGGATCCTTATTTTCTCTCCCATAGTACTCCATGCCATGAATTATGTCCAAATATCAGTTTAGGAATAAAATATAAACCATTAGACGAAAATAATACTAATATTATTTTTTAAGCATTTAACTGATTTAAATATTATGAGTTTTGGGCACATTTGAAAGCCAACTTTTTAATGGCTTGATAACTTTTTTCTATACTTAAATCCCTTATGATTCAAGTCAAAATTATATTTTTATATGACTGTTAGGCATTATAGTTTGAAGATGTATACGGTACTGCCTTTGTGTGGTTGTCTCAGGAAATGCCGACTTTATAGTGTCATATAGGTGTCAATGTTTAGGGTATTCTTGCATGTTGAATAAGTAATATAATGTAAGTTCAAGTTCTCCTTTTGTGCACAAGTGAATGTGTTAACTTTTTATAGACTGAAGCGTCCAGATATATATGGCAGTGATTTCCCATAAATTAAATGATCTTGCTGTGGTATGCCTGTCGTGTTATACTGATTTGACTCTGGTTGTTATTCAATTGTTTTATCTCTAAATTTGACTGACTGGAGTTCAATGGTATATCAGATGACTTTATAAGACAATGACTAAATGTGTATTCTTGGAGGAAAGGAGCGGAGATGATTCTATATAAACTATATGGACAGTGTGTTCGTTTTGAATGTAGTTGGCCAATAAGGAGAAAAAGGTTACTACTTGGAATAAACTATATGCCCTCATAATTTTGAATCCTCTTTTGTCCACATACTATGTCCATCTGTTTGAGCAAATCATTTAATTTAACAGTACCAGTGATTAGTGTTAGTTGTAATTGATGATTGATACTGCAATATTTGTAGCATGTCCAGTAACCTTGTTGGGTGATTGATTTTTTTCTTGTAAAGAGGTCATACTTTATAGGCAGATTGATAGTAAATTGAGATATTGACATCATACACAATATTGGTTTTTAGTTTTTACTGGTCAATAAAATATTATCTTTATGAGTTATTTTACCACATAAAGACATAAATCATATCAATTTACTGTTATGATCAACACAACTGTTTGAGAGGAACGGAATTGGTAAAAACAATATACAGAACTTACAAAACCATGAATAAATCAAGAAAATCAACTGCCAATATGATAATATTGCACAGGAACATAGATGCATATATGTACTTTTGATATTTATTAAAATTCTTGAGATACTGCCGCTGAGTTTTGAATAACAAATTTTTTATTTAAGTGCACTATAATTTACAAGCACTTAAAATTAGATCAACAATTTGTGATATTCAAAGAAAACTATTAACCACAAGAATGTCAAATTTTCACTGATGTTTAGAAAGACAACTGATTTTTCAAATCAAAATATTGAAGTGAAAGAGTCTGTTATTGTTTTCCCGCTATACAGACATATTATAAGACCATAAATATCCATAATTGCCCCCATTGGACACGGCACTGCCTGATACCAGTTGAACTCCAATGACCTCATGCAGGTAGCGAGCAGGGAGGCAGTGAGGTGTAAAATGAGTACCTGGCCGTTAACAGCGTTGTCTCTCGAAAAAAAATTGTAATATCGCCCGACAGGCGTCATGTCCTAAATGTTAAGTGTTGCTGTTGGCCCTGTAAAGTGCTTTGAGCACGTTTAGTGGATATTGCGCTGTATAAAAGTTCAATTTAATTTAATTAATAATATGGATGTCCTGGGTACGAGTGCCCTTGCTCAGTGCTTAGTTCAGTCCTTGGATAAGGCTCTTCACTCACATTCTCTCAAAATACTCATGTGTAAAATGAGTACCTGGCCGTTTAAGATTGTAATATCACCGAACAGGTGTCATGTCTCGTTCTATATGTTAAGTGTTGCTGTTGGTTAGGTACCCTTTGTAAGGCACTTTGACCACGTTTAGTGGATATTGCGCTATATAAGCTTTGATAGATTTAATAATGGGAATGGAGTCGAGGATTTTAAACTATAAAAATTGAACTCTTTCAGGTCTCCCGACTTCTATGAAGAGGTAAAGATCAAGCTCCCCGCCAAGATGCATGACAGTCACCACTTACTGTTCACATTTTATCACATCAGCTGTCAGGTCAAGAAGAATGAACCGACTCC
Organism: Berghia stephanieae; assembly: GCF_034508935.2. Classification (NCBI taxonomy): domain Eukaryota; kingdom Metazoa; phylum Mollusca; class Gastropoda; order Nudibranchia; family Aeolidiidae; genus Berghia; species Berghia stephanieae. Next base: position 105,689,401 of record NC_088360.1, read on the forward strand.
CACAGAAGTTCCTGTTGGATACACAGTATGTCAACGTCATAATGGTTTCCACCCATTTTCTTTCATGTCACATCTTGGTAATCCTTCAGAGCCATTAATTAGGCCCATGGAGCCGAAGTTTATCCCAGTTTCTATAGTGTGAAACAGACAATAGCAATTGCTTGCTACCTTTTGAATTGGACTCTTGTCTATCACAGAATACTTTCTGTCAAATCTAATAGACCCAGATACCCAATCACTGCTGGGTGGACAGGGGAGTCTGAAAAAAATCTTGATTGCACCCAGGATCGATCTTGGTATCCCTTTGCATGTGAAGCAAGTGCTCTACCAACTGAGCTATGGGGACCCTCCACTCTCATGTCCTATTTTGTACTTTGGTCATCAGTACCATCATCTTAAATTGAACTTTAAATTGTTTCGTCTCGTGGAATCTTGAGAAAGTCTTGGAATTTGGTTTTTAACGTTGGAAGACGAGTAGTGTTTTTTTTTTAAGTAGAAAAAATAGATATGAAAAATAGAGATAAATTTCTTTGATTATTACATTGTTTATAACTTTCGTTGTTATGTTATAATGAATTTATTTCTGTCTTATTCTTTTTCTTTATCTTTGGTTAATTATATAGATATTCTTTAGAAACTGGTACTTATAATCCCTACTGACTTCACAGGCGTAATTCGAATGCTTCATTTTGTCTTGTTATGTTTCTCTTGGAAAATCTTATTTTTTCTTGGAAAACTCAGGATTTTTTTAACGATAAGTGAGTTGGAACCCTGGATTATTCAATTCAAATTTGAGATTATGGTTTCTCAAGTTTTAGTAGTTCCTTCAGAACCATTAGGCTTATGGAGCTGCAGTTTCTCCTGGTTTCTCTAATTGAAACAGAACAAGCAATTGCTTTATACCCTTTGGATAGGTCGCTAACACAAAGTACATTGCAAAAAATTTAACAGAGCCAGCTACCCAATTGTTGCTGCTGGGTGGACAGGGGGGGGGGGGGGCAGAAAAAAATCTCAGCTGCACCCGGGGTCGATCATGGTCCTTTTGCTTGTGAAGCGAGTGCTCTACCAACTGAGCTATTGGGACCCCTATCATCATCAACTCAAAGAATAATTAAATTCGATTATCATGTCTACAGTAACAAAGTGATCGACAATTGTTATATTTGAAGTAGATATCAGTTTTATGTTCTTTTGGTTTGTTGTTTGAGGGATAGAAGAAAGCTATGAAAATGTTTGTGAAACAAATGCTTGCAAGAAGAAAAGAAAAAAGGTGTATTTTTATTGTCATGGATTGCAGCAATCCCTTGGTGTTGAGATATGTGTCAGTGAATGATGACATAATCAGTTGGAAGGTGAAAATTTTGGATTTACATTTTGGATTTACATTTTCTGAAAGAATATGCTCCCCAAAGCATTATAATCTTTATTTGAAGTAAATCGGTTGATTTTTAATGAAGTTATGGTCAGATGTATGGGAAAGGTATCCAGCAACTTTTCTCAAATTTCATACTTTTTCAACTTGACTAGCTGTAAAAAAAATATTTAGAAGTGATGCTAAGCTTTGATATTTCCCGAAGACGTACAAAAAGGGTTGATTTAATCATTTATGACAAGAACTCGTTTTTCATAAAAATTGACCTTCTATCTAAACTTGACAATATCTCAATTCAAACCTTTTCACCATCTGACTGATTATGTCATTTGCTGTAACAAATAAACCAAAGTTGAGTTGTGAAAACTTGGCAACTGCCAACAATTTAAAGCTATTGATTTTCTCATCATTGTTTATCCCCAGTGGCTGCCATTGTTTAAGGATGGCCGTATGGTGTCCGGGGAATTCTGCCTTCCAGTCTCTGTTGAGAAGTTGACTAGAAACTATTCCTTGATGAAACCTGATGTAAGTTGATAAATTCTGGGTGGTGTACCTGGCCTCCCATAGTGGGCAGGGTACTGTGTCTTCTATCTCCTTATATCTGTTTTCCAATTTGCTTTCTGTCTTGGTCTTGGATTGTGATTGCTTGGTTTTATCCTGGCCCTGGTCGGATACCCTGTCAACAGTCAAATGCATAGTTATTGTTTTGGGAGATTTTTTTCTTTCTTATAAATCATCTCTTTGTTATGTATTGTTATATATGTTATTTTGAATGTATAATGTAAACATTTGAGTGTATTTCTCTTAGTGGGATCTTGTGCTGGTGTCTGGGTGAGACATTTAGTTGATCTCAAAACCAAGTACATTGATAGTGAGCTCTTGGAATCTACATCTGTTCCTATTTGAATCATTCCCCTTTGTTTTACTTTTTCCACAAATCCTTTTAATTGTACATCTAGAATCTTTTCACTATCCAATTTTCTTTCTTTTTACTGGTGCTGATATGACCTAAATGTGTTGCAAGCGCGTAAAACCCTTAAAAACAAACAAAACAAACAAGTTGAGAAGGTGATAATTATATATCAATTCTATGTAACTTGAGGACATTATGTATTGTGAATTCATCTTTGTTTGGACCATGAGGAAATATATTTTTCCCTTTTTCTGGTTTCAATATGAGCTAAAGGTGTTATTTCCACTGGTCAGTTCCTAACAACAAATAAACTGTAATTTTTAATAAAGTATCCACGAAATACATTCAAGGTAAAGTCAAACTAAGCTGCCAGAAGCTGTAGACTGTAAAGAGTAATAAACAAGTTCAATAAAGAACAAAATAACAAACACGGAATGTTTCTGACTCAAAGCCCTTCTTCAGCTAATGACTAAAAGCAAAAAAAAAAACAACCCATAAATTCATTACTAAAAAAAAAAGCAGATCGACGAATAAATATTTCATGTCATCTCAGTTGAAGAAAAATCTTGAAATATATTCATACTACATAATTAACTTCAAAACCTTATGTTTGAATTAACAGTGAATGTGGAAACCCTTTCTATGAAGTGGGTTGACAACCACAGTGAATGTGTTACTTTATTTATTCCTTTTTAACTCCTGATAGGCACAAACCCTTTCCAAGAAGTGGGTTGACAACCACAGTGAATGTGTTACTTTATTTATTCCTTTTTAACTCCTGATAGGCCCAAACCCTTTCCAAGAAGTGGGTTGACAACCACAGTGAATGTGTTACTTCATTTATTCCTTTTTAACTTTTGATGTTTTACTCAATTTATTCCTTTTTAACCTCTGATAGGTCCAAACCCTTTCCATGAAGTGGGTTGATAACCACAAAGGAGTTTTCACAGTGGCTGTGAAAGCTGTCTCTTCGATTTTCCCTCAGGTTTGTACATATAATAATAATAATAATAATAATAATAATAATAATAATAATAATAATAATAATAATAATAATAATAATAATAATAATAATAATAATAGTGCACATTTGTCAGCACAGCTTTCCCACTATATAATGCAGGCTCTGGGCGCACTACAATGACATGTACATATTTAAAAAATATCATACACAACAATTCATAACGAAGAAAAAAAACAACAACTGTTGAATAAAAATTTGTTCATTTACTTGACTAAATGTTACTTGTTGCTGTTGGTCAGGGACCCTTTATAAAGCGCTTTGAGCACATTTAGTGGATATTGCGCTATATAAAAGCTCAATATTTATTTTATATTTATTGTCCTAGGATGAGCACATTGATCGTTTCTTCAACCTCTACACCTGTGTGCAAGAACAGAAGATCCCTCCGCGAATGAATGAGATGAGTTTTGAAAACGAGTTAAAACGCAGCATCATGGACTTGAACAACGCCAAACGGGAGAATCTGGTGCAGTTTTTACACCTGACATTGGATAAACTGATTGGCCTGATGGTCAGGCCACCCATCATTGGTGGAAATGTCGGTATGTATGCGACTCAAAGCGATATTAAACTGCTAGAAGCTGTGGACTGTAAAAAGTAATAAACAAAAATGAATATAACAGCTTCAAAAAAGAACAAAATACCAAACACGGAACGTTTTGGGCTCAAAACCCTTCTTCAGCCAACAACCAAAAACAATAAAGACATAAATACATTAATGTATTTATGTCTTTATTATTTTGTTTTTTTGTCGGCTGAAGTAGGGAATGCCTAGCCTAGGTGATGATATCTTATGATGTCATGGCAGAAGGGCATAATTATTTATTTTTGTTTGTTTATTTTATGATTTCATCAAAACTACTCTGTGGTCTCATCTTTTAAATGCGTTTTTCTCAGTTTAACAACACTTTACCTTCCCGTCTTCAAATTTCAATTTATCTCATGAACTTGTTCAAATAAATTGATGAAATAAACTTCAAAATGTTCAGAAAACATTGCTGTATTATACAAAACATAAATATCTCAAAAAGAGAATTTTGATCATTCCTGAGGATTTTTCCTGGTCACTGCACGTTTATCAACATACACGTCTTTTGAGCAAAAAGAAAAAGGATGGTTTTGATAATTTGTAATGAAATGGTGTATGTATTCTTTATTCCCTCATCAGTTAATGTAGGTCAAGCCACCTTTGAGTCCATCGCCGATGTGGTTTTACGTGTCCACGATGGTTTATCAGAAAGCAACGATCATAATGGCCGTAACACTCTCCTGTCTGCTTACATACATTACTGTTTCAGCATACCTAATCTCGGACTCACTCATCAAGGTGAATATGTTTTAAAAAATTTTCTAATTGCTTTAAAAAAAATAATTTTGAGAATGTATATAGCGCAATAACCACTCAACGTGCTCAAAGCACTATACAAGAGATCCCTAGCCAACAGCAACACTGAACAAGTGGGACGAGACATGACGCCTGTTAGGCAAAATCACAGACACCGCTGTCAACAGGCAGGTACTCATTTTCCACCTGAGTACAATGAGATAATCTGAGTAAAGAGCCTTTTCCAAGGACTCAACTATGCACCACTCAGAGTGGGGCTCGGATCCTGGACCTTCCAGACCAAAGGTGAGTGCCATAACACAAGATCACAGAGCCATTCATGAGTAAACAGAGTTATATTTTAAGATTCCTGAGAAATCAGTTTAACTTTTTATTGTTTTTTTTTCTCAAGATTTTAAATTATTTTCATTTAGTTTTCTTATAATACTCAAAAAGAAATTTTGTAGAGAGATATATTGTGCGGCTATGTGGTCTCGTGGTATTACACTCACTTTCAACTTGTAAGGTCCTGGGTTCGAGCCTCGCTCGGCGCAGAGTTGAGTCCTTGGAAAAGACTCTTTACTCACATTCTCTCACAGTAATCAGGTGTAAAATGAGTACAGATGTCATGTCACATCCTATATGTTAAGTGTTGCTGTTGGCCATATATCGTTAAAAGCATATTCGTTTCATCTTCCATTCGTGTGGATACAAGAGCATTTCAAAGTACACTCTATGATGATTCTAAACAGGATTTATCTGTATGTGCCGTCTGTATTTCGAAATCCTTGATTGTTTAAAGATAACTCACCACATCCACCAGCCGGATATATCGTACCAACAAACAAAATTATGTGCGAATTTAGTGAGAAGTACTCATAAAAATGGCAAGCCAACATCAATAACAAAGAGTTGAGTGACGTCAATTTCATTCCTTCTATTCTTTCAGCATCATCTCCCAATCTTGGCAGTCCCTTACATAACATGGGAGGCTATGCTACCCTTGGACGTCCATCTTCCCTGCCTGTCTCCAAAGCCAACTATCACAGAAGCTCCAGTAATCCAGACCTGGCTGGCAGCACACCTACATCACCCGAAGTAGAACTGGCAACATTTTTAGGTAATATAAAGAACATGCATATACGCCTGCTTACGTTTACGTGACAAATTAGGGAGAAGACACTGGTCTAAGACAAAGACAAAGCAAGAAAGAAAAATGCATGAAAAAAAAACATCTCGAAAAAAATCAGTCTTCCTCGACTGGGAGATCGAACCTAAGACCTTCTTATTACTGGTCAGACGTGATACCATTATATTCTTCACAAGGGTATGCGTTTTACTCTGTGAACCCTTGCTTGCACTACACGACACAAACATTTAACATGAGAGGACTAGGATAAAGATGCTGTAAACCACCCCCCCCCCCCTTTCCAAAAGAAACAAAACAAACAAAACCCCTAAAAAACAAACGAAAAAAAAAACCCACCCAAAAACAACACAAAATGTCAAATTGTCTTGTCTTATCATTAAGTCGCAACTCCGTGCATGGAAGATAATCACGACTGTGAGCCATACTAACAAAGAAATGGTCTATTTATCAATTGTTAGTAGGAGTTGTTATACTTTTTACTTAAAATTCAAAGTACTTTTTGTTCTAATGTTTTAAAAAATTTTGAAACTGTTGTAAAATTGAAACAAGGTGTCATGAAGTGTAATGTTTCTTCACTTTTGATTTTACTTTTCCTTCAGCTCAAAAGTTAGATCGTTCTGGAAGTATGAGAGGAGAAGACCAGGGATCCAATATGTCTAAGATAAGAGGGAAAAAGGTATGACTAATGTCAATTCTCTTTTTATTGATGTTATGCATTTAGTTAAAAAATTCACAACATCTGCGATCTGGATGTAACGTACCAACACACAAAATTAGTTGTAACCTTGAACGTATATAGTCTGATTAATACACTATTTTGAGAAGTACTCATGAAAATGGCTGGCTAAAAACAATAACAAAGAGCTGAGTGGCGTCATTTTGTTCCTTCTATAGAAACTCATGTACATCACAGTGGGTAAATTCCCCTTAGACCAGGGTATTGGTCCATCTTTGATGTCTCCTCGATTCTCTGTGTCAAATCTCAACTCTATGTCTTTGCTCTGAAGTATGACACATTTGGTATTGCCCAGGCACTACCTGGGCTTGGTGGTTAAAGGTGATTTAAAAAAATGATTGCCAAAAGGGAGCTAAGTAAGAAAATTAATTGCAACCCTTTCCCCCTTTTCCCATTCCATTACCTAATACATGTGACGTGTCATTTTGCCAGCTGTGCCGGAATACTGTCTTTATGTGTTGGGTGGCAAAGTTGGTGGTCATTTTAATAGAGGATTATCCATTGTTTAGAAATTCCTATTTTTTGTCTCAAATGCCTATTTTCTGACCTTCTGATTCCACTTTTGGAATTTGAAGGGTTGGCAGATCTGGCTTACATGCATGTTATGCAAATCCTCAAAACATCAGCAAAGAAAATAGTGGAAAATGAGTATTTTATAGTCATCGAATGGAATAGTTAAAAATTAGACTGTTTATGTTACCTCTGCACCTGTAGGGGATAGCTAGAAATAGCTTTTAAAAAGTTGGGACACACACACACACACACACACAAATTAAATTGGAATGGCGTCAAATTTTGAGGAAAAAATCGGGACAACCCGATTAAATTGGTGAAAATGCAGGTCTGTTGTAAACTCAGAAAATTCCTAGCTCTGTACTCTTTTGACTTCCGATACCTTTTTTCATTGCTGGTTCATTACAACTGAAATAATCTTTGGGTGTAAAAAACAATCTTTAAACCTATCCGATTGCCCGTCTTTGCCTTTTAAAAATTTCCTAATACTCATTCCAATCATTCTACTCCTCAGCTTGTACATGAAGAGCTGGCCCTCCAGTGGGTTGTCTCCAATGGCTCCACGAGAGAACAAGCTCTCAAAAATGCATGGTTCTTCTTTGAATTGATGGTAAGTTGTCAGCCAAAATGAATATGTATTTTGACTATCAAATACTTCATTGATTTGTGATTTTGTGATTTTGATTTGAGATGTCTGGGAGGAATGGTGTTGGACAACGACATTCCTCCCATATACTTCAAAATGACCTCCCTGATGACTCCAGGAACTCTGGACGAAACAACGTTGTAGGAGAATATGTAAAAAAAAAAACCGAGGTGAGAACAACTAATTAATAATTCGCTCAAAGAATTTGTTGAGCACTCTATGTGGTTCCAGCTAACTCCCGCAATCATATTATATATATAATATATATATATATATATATATATATATATATATATATAAATACAATTTCCCTTTCATCTCATGGCAAAGTTTGTTGATTTCATTGTATAATTGTGCAGTAATGTGGTCTTGTGGTATGACACTCGTCTTTGGATCAGTAGGTCCTGGGTTCGAGTCCCACTCTGAGTGGCACATTGTTGAGTCCTTGGAAAAGGCACTTTACTCACCTTCTATCACTGCACTCAGGTGTAAAATGAGTCTCTTCCCATTAATAGCATTGTCTCTGTCAGGAAAAAAATAATGTAATATCGCCTAACAGACATCCTACACGTTAAGTGTTGCTGTTAGCTAGGTACCCCTTAGTACATATTTTGCTATATAAAAGCTCGTTTTTTTTTTACTCACATTCTCTCAATGTACTCAGATGTAAAATGAGTACCTGGCCGTTAAAATTGTCTCTGTTGGAAAAAAAAAAAATGTAATATCACCTATCAGGCGTCATGTTAAGTGTTGCTATTGGCTTGGGACCCCTTGTAAAGTGCTTTGAGAATGTTAAGTGGATATTGCGCTAGTATTTTTCAGATCTTTACACTCCATCCCATTGATATCAGAAAAGTGCTCTTAACATTTTCATCATATACTTTAAAAAAAATTTATGTTATAGTTGTATTATAAATAAAGCAATTTCTTGTTGTTCATGATTCCCTATCTTTGTTTTTCTTACAGGTGAAAGCGATGGCTGAACACTTGGATCTGACAAATAAACTATGTGCTCCTCGTCAACTCCGATTTCCAGAACATTTTGTAGACGACGTCAGTGCTCTTGTAGTCTCCATTATCAAAGATATCGTGGACAGATATATTGTGGTGGGTGCTTTTAGACGGTTCTATTGTATTCAGTCTATGGACATTACATCATAATGATATTGGTTATAATAATAATAATAATAATAATAATAATAATAATAATAATAATAATAATAATAATAATAATAATAATAATAATGATAATAATAATGAAAATAATAATAATAATAATAATAATATAATAATAATATTAATAATAATAATATTAATAATAATATAATAATAATAATAATATAATAATAATAATAATAATAATAATAATAATAATATAATAATAATAATAATAATAATAATAATAATACATCCTATCAAGTGACTCATAAAAATGAAACTAAGATAATACAATACAATACAATATATATAACAGAACTATCTTGCATGTCTTTTATTGTTTTATATATATATATATATATATATATATATATATATATATATATATATATATATATATATATATATATATATATATATATAATATATATGTGCGACAATGTAGTCTAGTGGTATGACACTCGCTTTCGGATAGCTTGGCGCATAGTTGAGTCCTTGGAAAAGGCTCTTTACTCACATTCTCTCACCGCACACAGGTGTAAAATGAGTATCTGGCCGTTAATAGTGTTGTCTCTGTCTGAAAATTAAAAAAAAAAAATTGTAATATCGCCTAACAGGTGTTATGTTTCGTCCTACATGTTAAGTGTAGTTGATGACCAGGAACCCCTTGTAAAGCCCTTTGAGAATGTTTAGTGGATATTGCGCTATATAAAAGCCCAACAAGCTGAATATCGGTGGAAAGTAATTTACGATAGACAAGAATCCTATTGCCGTTTATCACCATAGAAACCAGCATAAATGATGGCTCTATGAATTCTTTTGGATTTGGAGGACACAAGTCTTATTCTATGTCCTTTTGTTCTACTCTTAGGACCCACCTCTGGTCAGAGGCCTCAACAGCAGTCTGGCTTTTTTCCTACACGATCTTCTATCTCTGTTTGACAGAGGATTTGTATTCCAACTCATCAGGCAGTACTGTAGGGCGGTAAGTTTGCAAAATAAAGATCTGAAAAAGTCTGTGAATGACACAGTGCCAGACAACGCAGAGAGAAAAATACTAGAAAAAAAAAAAGTGATACTAAGATGAATATAACAGCTTTTAAAAAAAGAACAAATTACCAAACACGGAACGTTTCAGGCTCAAAAACCCTTCTTCAGCCAACAACGACCCGTGTTTGTGTTCTTTCTGGAAGCTGTTATATTCATTTTTGTTTATTACTTAGAAAGAAAAAAACATCCCCAAAAATCAGCCTGTTCCAGTCGAGGTAGGCCGATTTTGGGATGTTTTAAACATTTTTTAAATGTATTTTTCTTTCTCTCTTTGTCTGGCCCTGTTTCATACACACTTTTTCGGATCTTAATCCTAGACCTGTGTCTGCTCCCCTAATTTATCAGTTTGATAAGTTTGCAAACATTAAAAAAAAATTTCAACCATATTTTGGTGGTTGGGAAGGGGGGGGGGGATGGAGGAGGTGAATGTTTGTTTCAAGATAAGAATCATCTCTTTGTTAAAGGCTATACTTTTTTTCTTAGACCTTTTTAAATAATAAATAAATAAGAATAAAATTCCCTTTATTCATCCCATACGGGAAATTTGTCTCTAGGGTCTGTTCCAAGGGAAGACTGTAAAAACCCAGGCATCAGCCGCAGCGCCGCAAATTGAGCTTGAGTGAGGTGACTTGCTCAAAGCCACACAGCGCAGCGGCGGGTGATCGAACTCAGTACCTTTCAGGTACGAAGCAAAGACCGTACCGCTGAGCTACGCTGCCCCTAAACTTAATGGAAAAACAAGTAATCAAAAATATTTTGTCATGCTTCAACTACATGTTAAGTGTTGCTGATGGCCAGGGACCCCTTGTAATGCGCTTTGAGCATGATAAGTGGATATTGTGCTGTATAAAAGCTCAATTTAAAAAAAATATTTTTAAATTATATTTATAAATGCTTCAACAGATGTCCAAGAAAATGAAACAAGTGCCTGAAATGACAGGCCTAATGTTGCTACGTCTGGACTTCCTTCGGATTGTCTGCAGTCACGAGCACTTCCTGCCACTCAACTTAGCATTCGCTACTCCACTAACCCCTAGCGGGATGCACTCCCCGACCAGCTCCATCAATTCTCACAGCTCCATTACCTCAACGTCCACTTTGGTCGATCGCCTCAGCTTCTACAGTCTCACCCCACAGTTCCGATCCCAGCATTATCTTGTAGGACTCGTTCTTACTGATCTGGCTATAGCATTTGACTCCAGGTAATAAATAGATAAACAAAATTCCCTTTATTCATCCCTTAAGGGGAAATTTGTCTCTAGCGTCTATTCCAAGGAAAGACTGGAATAATCCAGGCGTCAGCCGCAGTGCAGCACTGGAAATTGAGCTAGGGCGAGGTGACTTGCTCAAGGCCACACAGTGTGAGCGGTGGTTTATTGAACTTTAGTGATGCTTCCACTCATTTTCAGGTCCTTTTCCAAAGCTCATTTAGCATCACTTAGTATTGAATGATTTGTGTACTTGATAAACTCCTTAGTCAATGCAAGGATACATTGTGCAGCTATGTGGTCTAGTGGTATGACAGCCTCTCTCGGCACATTGTTGAGTCCTTGGAAAAGGCCCTTTACTCACATGCTCTCACTGTACTCAGATGTAAAATGAGTACCTGGCCTTTAACAGCGTTGTCTCTGTTTAAAAAAAAAATCGTAATATCACCTAACAGGCATCATGTCCTGTGGTAAATCTTAAATGTTGCTGTTGGCCAGAGACCCCTTGTAAAGCGCATTGAACACGTTTTGTGGATATAGCGCTATATAACAATTCTATTTTTGTGTACATCAAAATATCAATTAAATTTCTCTTCATTTTTCCAGCAATCCACTCATCCACTCAGTCGCCATTAACGTGGTGAAGAATCTGTTATACAACCATGACTTAGACATTCGGTACACAGATCCGGAGGTCAAAAGCCGACTGGCCAACATGTACCTGCCCCTCATCGCCATTGTGATGGATGCATTGCCCCAGCTCCACGACCCAAATCTGGAGACCAAGAGAGGGGACGAGGAAGGAGACAAAATCAACCAGGGCATCGCCATGGCTATTGCTGGGTCGAATGTTGTCAGTCGTATCCACAACACAGGCATTTCAATGGGACAGAACTACGATGATGGGGATGGTGCAAAGGTAGGTAGAAAATGATTTTTTAAAGATATATAGGGTATAGACAAGTGCCAGACAACAACAGATAATAATAATAATAATAATAATAATAATAATAATAATAATAATAATAATAATAATAATAATAATAATAATAATAATAATAATAATATAATATTGATATTAATGATAATATAATGATAATTATAAAAATAATAATAATAATAATAATAATAATAATAATAATGAATAATAATAATAATAATAATAATAATAATAATAATGATAATAATAATAATAATAATGATAATAATGATAATAATGATAATAATAATAATAATAATAATAATAATAATAATATAATAATAATAATAATAATAATAATAATAATAATAATAATAATAATAATAATAATAATGATAATAATAATAATAATAGGTGATCATCATTTAGTTGCAATCTCCTTTATGAGATTGTTCATAACGGCAATTTTGCTCAATCCAAATAATTATTTAAAAACAAATTATTATCTGCAAATCACATCAGAATCGCAAGACTCCACTGACCCTGGATTCCACTCGTAGCTTGCTGATCTGTTTCCTGTGGGTGTTGAAGAATGCCAAGCAGTCTGTTTTAAAAAAGTGGTGGTCTGAGCTACCTCTGACCCGCTTAGCCACTCTCTTGGAAGTCCTGTATTTGGCAGTCTCCAACTTTGAGTATAAGGTGAGTTGATGATAGATATTGTTATTGATATTAGTATCAAACGGCATGAATGCAGACATAATAAGGAATGAAGTGAGGAGACGTGCCAGAGGGTAATAGAGAATAAAAACTACACAGTGATGGTACCAAAGACCTGACTGTTGTAGCACCTCCACCTGGCCACTAGAGGGATGCTCTACAATCAGCACCACCATCCACCACAAAAAAAAGTGACAATTTAGCAGTTCCCCCAACACAAACATTTAACACAGAGACGAATGAGACATTGAGTAAGCTCATCTGCTTTGGCTGAATTTGAATTTTGATTTGTTATTATTCTCTATTGTCCTATGACACTTTACCACACTTCATTTCTTGTTATTATCAACATAAGTGCCCGCTCCACTTTTTTTTCTGAACACAGACATATAAGTGTCACATCCAACCAGCCCTTTGTCAAGTCAAGAGATACCTGATATGCTCTTGTCACAACAGTAATGTGCCAAACTGACTTTGATCTCAAAACGAGATCACAGAGTTCAAACCCATGTCAGGCATTTTTGTGAAAGACTTTGGAAAAGCTTTTTTTTTATCCCTTCCTTTTGGAATACAGATAGGGATAGCCGTTGGCACTCGCTTCACAGCAAGGACCAGATCGATCCGACGGAGAGTGGATTTTTCTGACCCATTGTGCACAGGCAGCATTAGTAGCAATCTGTTAGATCTGGCAAAAAGTACTTTGTGATAGACTGTGTCCTATCCAAAGGGTAGCAATCAGTTGCTATTGTCCATTTCACTTAATAGAAGCCAGAGTTTATCCCGGTTTCTTTAAAGTGAAACGGACAATAGCATTTGCTTGCTACCCTTTGGATAGGATGCTAGTCTATCGCAAAGTACTTTCCACCAGATCTCTCAGACCAGCTACCCAATCACTGCTGGATGGACAGGGGGGAAGTAAGAAAAAATCTCGACTGCACCCGGGATCGATCTCAGTCCCTTTGCGTGTGAAGCTATTGGGATCCCTATTGCAAATGAAGGCTAATGTTTTTTTTCTGACCTCTTTGACCATCCAGCAGCGATTGGGTAGCTGGGTCTATTAGATCTGAAAGAACTTTGCCATAAACTGACATGCTATCCGGAGGGTAGTAATCAATAGCTACTGCTTCTTTAATGCTTTAAAAAAACTGGGGGATAGATTCCAGCTCCTTGGGTCTAATGGCTCCAAAAGACTACTTCCAGCTCCTTGAGTCTAATGGCTCCAAAGGACTACTTCTAGCTCCTTGTAATGGCTCAGAAGGACTACTTCTAGCTCCTTGTAATGGCTCAGAAGGACTACTTCCAGATCCTTGAGTCTAATGGCTCCGAAGGACTACTTCCAGATCCTTGAGTCTAATGGCTCCGAAGGACTACTTCTAACTCCTTGAGTCTAATGGCTCCAAAGGACTACTTCTAACTCCTTGAGCCTAATGGCTCCAAAGGACTACTTCTAACTCCTTGAGCCTAATGGCCACGAAGGACTACTTCTAACTCCTTGAGTCTAAAGGCTCCAAAGGACTACTTCTAACTCCTTGAGCCTTATGGCCCCGAAGGACTACTTCTAACTCCTTGGGTCTAAAGGCTCAGAAGGACTACTTCTAACTCCTTGGGTCTAAAGGCTCAGAAGGACTACTTCTAACTCCTTGGGTCTAAAGGCTCAGAAGGACTACCTATTTACATAAATTTCACAATTGCAGTTTGTGAATGAAGAGACCATGCTCTTACTGTCTATTTTTATTTCTAAGATGAATGATTATCTTTTAAGGATGTGTTGTTTGTTGTCTGTTAGAATGTTCGTTATTAAACTGCCTGCCAATTTCCAGCATTTGCTTGCATTACCATGTCTAAATTGTCTTATGTCCTAATTATTTTTTGTTGTAATTTTTTTTTTTTAATGTTGAGGTTTTTATGCATCGTTTTACTATTTGAATTCGATCCTTGCATGTGATGCCTTGATATCTGTTAACTGAAATGTGATAATTCATTAAAAAGAAGAAATTAAAATTTGCCCTAAATTTATAATAGGTACAAATTTAATCATCTGTGGTATGAAATGATTTAACACTGTTGTAAGCTGAAATATGTCTCACACGACTTTTTTTTTGTTGAAAATAATGTGACGCACAACACTTCATAAACAGGCTGTTAAATGTTGAATATTTATCTAGAAATGGTTAGTAGAAGTCGATACAGCTTTATTCTTTTTGATAAATTATTTTATGATAAATTTGTAAGGCTGTAATTTTAAGACAATCATTACCCACTACAGCAAAGTTATGATTGTTGTGTTCAAATTGATAATGCTGTGATATTTGTTACTCTTTTTCTCAAAACTGTATTATTGCTAAATGAAATGGATGCTGAAAACTTAAATTTAGGCAAACAATATGAAAACTTGGTCAATTTTCTTTGTTTCTTCGAGTAGATTACATATAATTTGAAGAAATGTAATTTAATGTAATAATTAATTGATGCATAGCACACAGAATCCTCAAAGTGTGCTAAGGCGCTACACATACAAAGGCAATAGTTAACACAATTTACTATTACGACTCAAAATGCATAAACCAAAATTTCATAGTTCTGTTTATTATAAAATGTTAAATTCACAATCTGCTTCACTTTGACGTAATATCAGATTGTTGCAGTGGTCGTCACATTTGTGTACTCCAATGGTTCTCAAACTGGGGTTTATCTGCAGGCCTCTTGGGGACCTAAAAGCCGTTTTGTGTGTGTGTGTGTGTATGTATGTATGTGTGTGTGTGTGTGATAGATAGTAATTTCCATTCTTGTTCAAAGAACTCAGCATCAGCAACTTCTCAACAGCCAAGACGTAATACCCTGAAATTTCAAAGCTGGCTGTTAGAGTATTATTAGTTCTGTTTGTAGTAAATGTCAGACAGCCTTCTCTACTCAAGACAAGGTCTCGGAACACTCTTGATGTGAGAATGGCACTATCCAAAATTTAGCCAAATATCGAGAATTTGTTGTGTGTTTATCAGGTGCACCCGACACATTCAATGTCTTTTCTTCATATTAGTATCTTTGGTGTTTTTGTTTGTCTATCAATTAAAAAAAACCAAAAAAAATCATTGGGGACAGCTGATTTGTAATGTATGTCAAATAAATAGGTTCTAAAGACTAACTAACCTGATTTTTGTTTCGATGGTCGTCTGTCTCGAGTGTCAGTCCTGTGTGAAGTGGTGGGAGAGGGGAGCTCATCCAATTCCGGGGTGGTCTTCGTATTTATGTTTATTTCGCGAGGTAACTAATTTGCATAACTAATTTACATTACATGATTGAAATTTTGTGAATAGTTTGAGAACCACTGGTGTATACAAATATTGAAACCAAAATACTTTATGATTTGATTTTGTGTTGACGTGATGGTTTGAATTATTTAACCCATTTGTTGTATTGAAGCGAAAATGAGTATATTACTAACTCTTTGATACAGCATTTTGATTTTGTGTTATGTAAATTTGTATGAGGGAGATGTTTCCAGATATATAGGAATGTAAGGTATGCTATTGTGATGAGAAACTAACAATTAGATAACGTGTATAATGAGAATGTATATGCTTTGGTTAAGGGGGGGGGGGGGGTTCCTTAAATTCTACTGAATATTCCTTATTTGTTTCACCTTCTTTGCTTTGTAGTAATACCTTCACGCTCTATTCAAAATTCTATTTCCTCTTTTGAATTCTCAAGTTTTTTGTTCGTTTTTTTTCTCCCAAAACATTGAAAGCAATTTTTAAATGTCTCCATTTATTTGTTTTATTAAAAAAAATTATATCCATATATATATATATATATATATATATATATATATATTATATATATTATATATATATATATATATATATATATATATATATATATATATGTATATATATATATATATATATATTATATCCAGCCAGTATAGTTCTTACTTACTTGCTTACCTCCCATTATGCCTACTGCCACGTAGGGCAGCAGCCTGTTTAGTAGTAGGGAAATTATTCAAGATATTAAAATAGTGTCATGTTTTATTAGTTTTTAAAAACAATAATTTATTTTATTTATTTAAACAAAATTTATTTATTGAACAAATAAATTCAATTCAATTCAATTCCAATATTTATTTATTGTTGGCATTTTAAAAATGTTTCATAGATAATGTAGTCAGGCTAATAGAAGCCTTTGACCGACATAGGTTTTAACACATAGTGCATAAAAATACATAGTTATACATTTTCCCTTAAAAACATTCCCTCATCAAGATTCCAATCATGACACACAAAGAAAAGTAACATAATATTATATATAAATCTCCCAAATATTATTTATTAATTGCTATAACTTCCTAGTCTATAAATGTTCACATTTCAATGCTTCAATAAGTTGCTGCAACGCAAGTTAATTGTCAATGTGTTACATGTTTAATTTTATACAGTCTCTTGGGCTAAAAGATTTCTGTTACTATAGTGTAGTCAACATAACAGCACTTATATTTATAAATCAATTGAGTTCTTTAGCAAAGAAAGGCAAAGCAATCTAAACCAAGCATTATTACTAACATTTCAAATGAAATAAATAATTTCATATAATTGTAATATAATTCAGAACCTTCTACTAAGACATTGTCTCAACTTTCTCAGTTACTACAACTACCAAATTTGCCAATTCAAAACTGGTGGTCGGTGCTCGAAATCAATGAACTATTTAATAGATCTGAAAGTGTTTGTTACAAGTGCAGATAAAGCAAAAAAAAAAACCCGGGAACTTCGTAGTGAAATGTCAAATAACGGTAATCAGAAGTACCTGATTTCGTATGCCATGGTTCGAGTTAGATCTGATTTGTTGAGTGGTGGTTATGTTCTTGCAATTTTTTTCTGCTTTGTCTGGCATTTTTTTACTCCGTGTAACTATTTTCATTATAACAGTGCCTGACTTAAATTTTTAATTTGATATACAGGACTAAACACTGTTAAAATGCTTCAGGTTCAACCCTATGATCCACATCTGTCGAGATGGTTTGATTGTTAAACCAAACAATAGAAAACCAAAAAATAATACAACTCAACAAAAATAAGCAGTTGGTTCTGGTTGCTCCGAAATGTGAAACAATTAATCAGATTGTTTCCAAATAGTTTAAGTGTCTTGATGGTTAGCTAACATTGAGGAAATATAGAATATATTTGGTAGGGGGGGCGGGGGGGGGAGGGTCTTAAATTACTGAAATCTTATTTGATTTAATTATATTGTAATAATACTACATCTATCAAAATTATTCTTAATAATAATATTTATTATTTTATAATCCAAAAATTAAACATTTTTTAATGATCATTATTTGTTATAATTAAAATAATATTATCATATATAATAATATATATAATATAATAATATAATAATAATTATAATATATATAATATATATAATATATATAATAATAATATAATAATATATAATATATAATAATAATATAATTTAGTAATTATATAATATACTCCATATATAATAGAAACTTAATATAGTAGGAATAAATAATTAATTAATAATAGTAATTTATATTATTTAAAAATATATTATTATTAATATATTAAAAAATTTATTATTAACAAATAAATAATAATAATATTATTAATAATTAAAAAATTCATAAAATAATGTAATCAATAATAAATACAAATTTAATAACATAATATAAAATAATATATAATAATAATTTATAAATAAAATTACCATCAAGATAATAATATAGATAATGATGATAATAATTATAATAAGAATATAATAATATAATAATAATATATGATGGATGATGATGAATGATTGATTATATGATTTACTTTACAGCATACACGTAAGAGCGAACAATATACATGGCGTGCAATACAAATTTATAAATATTTATTTACTCTAACCTAATATTATCAATAGCATTTAAAAGATGAGAATACAGAATTATTCTTAAAATGTAAAAGTAATTGTCTAGACAGATAGGTTTTCAACAACAACAACAACAACAAAAAACCCAATAAAAAACCTACAAATTCATCAATCCTTTACAGAAAACAGACTCATGAATTGGTTTTCTTTACACATTGATAAACTGCTAACTTAGTGTGCAGTGTGTTGTCAATAACAGGTGTCATCCTCCCTGATACATTGTCATATGGCCTCTGCTGTCTTATGGAAAAAGACCCTATGTGGCGATATATTACAAATAAACATAGGTAGATCTGCCAACTAGACGCCAAAAAGATTTATTATTACGCTTTTTAAAAATCAAATTATGCATGTATGCTTTTTTTATTCCACATTATGCCTTTTTGTCTTCATCAAGGCTGTGTGGTTGATTGAAGCAATTTTTTCTTTGTCCGGAATCTGGTCTCACTGAAAACGGAAGAAGGCTGCGTTTTTATCATCCACTTCCAGCTTATCTTTTGAAGGGTTATTGGGGCAGAAGTAGCCTTTACCAAATTAATATTTGGAGAGGAATCTTCCAATAGTGATTGAAAATGATTGTGGTGATAAACGTATTGATTAATAATGCTTTTGTTTTGCACAATTACACCTTTTCCTTCAAAACTACACCTTTTTTCAGTCAAAATTACACCTTTTCTTCAGTTTTGATCGGTAGCTCTGCATTTGTTCTTTTTCCTTAAGATGGCAGACCTCATCACTATGGTTTGTTTAGCTGAATATTTTGTAAACCTGCTTAAAATTTGATTTGTGGCAAATAACCAAAAATATTATGGGTTTCACCAGGCCTCAAAATCTGGAGAAATTTCTGGAGACTGAAATGTATTAACAATTATTATATTTGATTTGCATGATGGCATGGTGGATTTTGAGGTTGTGATTTGAACTTATTTATATAAGTGTTGAAATTTTATTCCCAGTATGATAGCTGTTGTAAATGTTTGCGATTGTGTTATGAAAGGATAATATCTGGAATGTAAATTTTGTTCCAGGTTCATTTCATTGTGTGAATCTTATTTAAATACATTTACAGACCTGCCTACCAGTAACAATAATTCGTAGATATACGAAATTTTGGCTCCAATTTCAGAGCTTTTTTCATAAGCATCTCTAAGTCATTAAAACTTATTGAAAATAAAAGTTGATGCCAGACTACATAATTTTTAGGATTTTGAGGTGTTATAAAATCTTTGCATAAGTAAATTGTTGATTTATAAAGTTAACTATAGTGATTTCGTCAAACTACGAATTTTTAACTTTACAAGTAGCCAGGTCTGTATTAGTGTTTTGATTAAAAATTCAAGAAAGACCTAAATTGAATTAAATTATATTAAATGCCCTTTATTCAACCCTTAGGGGAAATTTTTCTTTAGGGTCTATTCCAAGGGGAGACTGGAATAACCCAGGCATCAGTCGTAGTGCAGCGCCATAAACTGAGCTAGGGTGAGGTGACTTGCTCAATGGCCACACAATGCAACGGGTATTCAAACTCGGTACCTTTCGGGTATGAAGCAAGGATCGTACTGCTGAGCCATGCTGTGTCAAACTCATGAATAGGCAATAATCTTTTTTCTAGACAAAAAGCTCAAACATATTTTGATATTGGAAACAAAAATTATGATCAAAAGCCTTTTCATTCCATTTTCAAAAACATGAGTAAATTTGTCTACATTAAAAATAAAATAGAAAAATTAATTGTTGACACAAAAAGTATTGAACAAAAATGAATATAACAGTTTCGAAAAAGTGTGGAACACAGAACATTTTAGGCCCAAAACCCTTCTGCAGCCAATAACGAAAACCATAAAAACATGAATACATCATTTAAAATCTAGACAGATGACAGAGAAATATCTGGCACGGCTGTCCACAAAGCTGTTAAATTTATTTTTGTTCAATACCTTTTACAGTCCACAGCTTCTAGCATTTTAGTATCACTTTAAATAGTCGACACAGACAATCGCATGCAATGATTTCATTTAAATGATTGATGAGTTATGCTGGTAACTAAATTCGACTCCAGGCAAAATGGGCTTCTGCTCCCATAGTAGAGAAATTGTTCCGGCACACCTGGTCGGATGAGACTCTAGAAGATTGGTCTGCAGCAGCAGATCGCAACGGAGATCGAGGGAGCCCCAGCCCTACCCTCGGGGGTTTGATAAGGCCCAAAAGCTACACGTTGCCTAAGTCTCAGTCACTCCATGAACAACTATGGGAAGGAATACAAAGAAAGTCAGTGGATTTGCTCCGAGGGGGATCCAATCTACTTGCTCGAACCAACAGTCGTGAGGAAACACCCGGCCAACAGGTAGGATTGTGGGATGGATCAGTGATTTAAAGGATTAATTGTTAAAGATAAAAACGTTTTAAAATAATATTTCAGAGAGTGGTGGTATGAGGTGTGAGACAAATAATCAAATCTCTGAGACAGATTTATCTTGTTTAAAAATTGAAAGTGTTTTTAAAAAATCTTGAATTGATCTTTGATTAGGTCCAGTCCCTTTTTAAAAATAAATTTTACAAGATGAAGAATTGAATATTTATTATCGAATTTGCAACATAAGAAAAACAAATTGTATATAAAGTATATTTGGTATTGCAAATCATTTCATCCACTTCATATATTTTGCTTTTTGAGCATGCAAAATATTTTTTTTAATATGCGTATGTCTTTCCTCAATTTATTATCAAACAGTTGTTTATTTTGGTATTTAGAATAAGAATCTTTTTCTTATTATGCAAAATGAATCTTGCATTTATGGATGAAATCCTTGCCACTTTGTATGTTCATTGCACAAAATTATGCCTCATAAGAATATAAAAAGTATATTTATAATTTCACGTACAGCTGATCAAATTGTATTCTATCCACTCTGTTATGCATTTATCATGAATGCTTACTTTATTTTGAAACAAGAAGTCTTTCGTTATTTCTCTGCTGCACAGAACCAATATTAAGTTCTTCATTTCATACTTCTATTTTCTTCATTTATTATAATATATAAATAAATGAAACTGGTCATCCAAAAATAGATGTTGCAAAATTATTGCACACACCTTTGGGACTTGCTAGGTAAAGGACAATTTGAAAAATAGAGTTATTTGACATACACTACGTTGATTATTGAAATAGAATAATTGGATTCAGAAGGAAGGATATTTTAAATTCTAATATAATTGACATTTCTGACACAACACTTCAAATGAAAACACAAGTATTCTTTCTTTGCATCCACCCAAATTTGCCACCCGTGATTTTGTTATGGAACTTTTTCTTTTTGAAATATGACTGTTACTTGACTCTTTTATCAATATATTTTCATGCAATTTATCTGTAGAGATGAAAAAAAAAAGTTGTTTTAAAGGATGCTTAACATGTGCAAATAAATTATTCTTATTTCCAAACGTGAACAGTAATACAAAGTGTAATAATAGATGTAATACTCAAGGTTGCCAATTTTCCTTAGATTTACGAAATTCCGTTTGTTATAAACTCTCAGTACAGTTTCCAGTGCGGGTCCTGATAGCTCATTTGGTAGAGCACTCGCTTCACTTGCAAAGGGACCAAGATCAATCTTGGGTGCAGTCCAGATTTTTTCGAAACCCCCCCCCCCCCCCTTGTCCATCCAGCAGTGAATGGGTAGCTGAGACTTTGATTTTCCAAAGGATAGCAAGCCCGTTTCACGCTATAAAAACTGGGATAAACTCCGGTTCCATGGGCTCAATGGCTCTGAAGGACTACTTTAAAAAAAAATATTTTCCAGTCACCTGCGAAATGGAAAAAAGGAGGCACCTTTTTTCTGGAGTTGAGCACTCAGAAAGGGGTCGATTCATGTGTTTGCATAATAGTTCAGTAAATATTTGTCTTCTGATTGACAACCCTGAATACTAATGCATGTTCTCTAAATAGTTTTAAAAGTTTGATCAACCGAGAGCTGTATTATCAAAGATTTCAATATGACCAGTAATGTTTTCTTTCTCATTTGTTTAATGATTCATTGATGATATTATTGAT
The DNA here is from genome assembly GCF_034508935.2 of Berghia stephanieae. Classification (NCBI taxonomy): domain Eukaryota; kingdom Metazoa; phylum Mollusca; class Gastropoda; order Nudibranchia; family Aeolidiidae; genus Berghia; species Berghia stephanieae. The sequence continues at coordinate 105,712,116 of NC_088360.1, forward strand.
AGATCACTTTGTCTGTTTCATATCAAAGGCCTTCGAAGGATACAATCCTAATTTAAGTCTTGAGCCTTGTCATGTTATATTAAAATGGATAGTTAATTATGGACACGTGAGTATGCGTCATGCGTTTAATTGAATTTTTGTTTGAAAATTCAGTTTCTCATCTTCTGGCTTAAAAAAGTAGGGTAGAAGGAAGGAAGGGTGGTGGGGTGAATGGAAAAGGGAAATAATAAATATGTGATGGGGAATTTTGCAATGATTTCATTATGTATTTTACTCACTAGTTTTATTTTTCACATTTCATCACCAAATAAAAAGTGTTCTTGAATTAGCTTACATTGTAATTAGAAGAATGTAAGTTTACATTGTTATATGTATTTTGTGCAATATTCTGGTTGCCTTTACTATTTTTTAATTTTCATTATCAAGTGGAGTTTACATTATTGTCGAATTGCTTTGTGAAAATTGCAACTATAAATGTAGTCGTTATCGCATAAGTGTGCCTCAGTTATTATTAGTTTTTAAGGTGTCTTATGTTATAGATCATTTATATGTATATATATTCATTTCCAATTTTGATTCATAACTTTATTCCATCGTGTTCATATTTCGTCAAGTAATTCATATGTATTTCATTGCCTGAGTTCCAGAAGTGACTATGTCTAAAATTCATGTTTTGAGAAAATTGCATTAGAAGTTTTTTTCCTATTCTCAACTCATAATAAAACTGTTGATTTTTAACTTTAGGAGACAGTAATTGGTGAAAGCATGTTAATAATAATTAAGAGACATGAAACAAGGCGTGGCAGTGGCAGTGTTGCTATTTTAAAAAGAATTTTGGGTTTTTGGGACATATTCACGCCTGGCACTTAGTTGACAATTTCTACTGTGTGTCACAATCAATGACAGGAAATGGGCATAGATGTGGTGAAAACAATAATGAGTTATTTTGTTTTATCGTGAGATTAAAATATATTGTAGAAATAAGAAACTACAACCTCAAGGTAGTGATTTGTATTATAAACAGTTTGGAATTGATTAGAGAGAAACTCGTTGGTTATCGTGTCGTCGTCTTTGTGTTGTGTTTTTTTTGTTAAAAAAAATTTATATTTGTTTTTGTCGCAATTTGCTTTTGCTGCAACATTTTATTTGCTGCTACACGTAATGCCTAGATCTTGGCAAAAGGATTATTACTTGTTTAATACATGAATATACCAGATACAATTAATGTGAATATTAATAGGACACCGTGTAATGATATAAATGTTTGGTTGATTGATGATTGTAGAAAATATGGGGTTGAAGCTAATGCATTGCTTATTTTAAAAAGGGTTGGAATGATTAATAGGAAAAGTAAAGGCAAGTACTCTTCAATTTGAAGACCAGCAACTGGGTGGGGTTCCTGACTTCCCGTAGTTTTCAGGGTGTCTCTTACTGTATCTTCTATCCCCCTATATCTGTTTTCCAACATGCTTTCTGTCTTTGTCTTGGAATGAGATTACTAGGTTTTGTCCTTACCCTGGCTGGGGGGGGGGGGGGGGGGGGGGGGGGGGGGGGGAAACAGTCAAATGTATAGTTAGAGTTTTGGGAGATGATATTTTTTTCCCCTTGTAAATCATCTCTCTGTTATGCACCGTATTGTGTTTTGCTTATTATATAAGATTTGTAATCATTTGAGTGTATTCCTCTTAGTGTTGACCTGTGCTTGTGTCAGGATGAGACTTTTAGGTAATCTCAAACTAAGTACGTTGATGGTGTGCTCTTGGAATCTACATCTGTTTCCCACTTAAACCATTCCCCTTTGTTTTATCTTTTCTTGGGTGCTTTAACTGTAATTCTAGAACTGTTTACCATCCCGTTTTCTTCCTTTTTACTGGCGCTGATATGACCTTAATGTGTTGCAAGTGCCGTAAAACCCTTAAAAACAAACAAACAAAACAATGGACAAGGCAAGTACTCTTCAAGTTCAAAAGACCAGCAAGACATTCAAGATCAAGTTATCATGTGTTTTAAATATCATTGTTGTCATTGTGTACAATTTTTCTTTCTCTATACATATCAAGTCTTTGGTCTGCTTTAAAAAAAATAATGAAAATGTTGCTGCTTGAAGCTGGAAGGAAAAAGTAACGATAAGTATTGAATTGTAAGCTTCGATTTATTAGATGAAAACAGACACTGTGGACGTTTCGGGTTTTCCATTTATCAACAAGACATGATGAATGAAACACTAAGGACAAATGAGATATCTCATTCACCCTTAGTGTTTCATTCATCGTGTTTTGTTGATGAAGGGAAAACCTGAAACGTCCACAGTATCTGTCTTCACCTAATAAATTGAAGCTTACAATTCAATACTTATTGTTTCTTTTTTTACATTTATTATATCAAATATAAAAATCATGCACTAAATTATTGTGTAAATGTCTGGCACCTTTATCTATTTTCTTGATTGTTTAGATAATACACAGTATATATATATATATATATATATATATATATATATATATATATATATATATATTATATATATATATATATATATATATATTATAAATAATATATACACACACACACACACACACATATACACACATATACACACACACATACATATTCTTTGAAATGCAATTTGTCACTTCCTGATACAAATTTCATATGAAATCTATAATTTTTTCTGTTCTGGCATACAAAGTTTATTATGGATATCATGGTGGTTGATACTCCCCAGGGCAAGAAAGCCACCACTCAGTGCTCTCAGCAGACCCTGAAGAAAAGTGTGGACATGAAGTCAAGGTTGGAGGAAGCCATTCTTGGGACAGGAAATGCTCGCACAGAAATGATGATGAGACGACGACAGAATTCACAAGCCTCCATATCTAGTATGCTCATGCTCTAACGGTTTCATTTATTTACCATTTTATATTTTATACTATAATTTAATACTTCTATTTTAAAAGAATTTAATACCATTATCATTTTGTATAATAATAATAGTAATAAATAGCATTTTTTATTGTGCTTTATCATGTCTAAACAGACACTAAGGCTGAGCTGCCGACTTGAAATTTAAAAAATACGTAGTTTTCCAAGGGAAAATAGAAAAAGTCACTTTAAATAGCTTTAGAAATAAATAAATTTCCCTGAGCATGATCCAAAAAATGCTCCAAAGGCTTGAATATAGGATCTAAGGAACTAAACTTTCCTTTTCAACAAGATTTATTGAGTGAAAGAAGCGAATGGAGTTCCGTAGATGGAGCCGAAAATTCGTATTTCTAAGAAATTTTTCGTAGTACTTGGCAGTTCTGCACTAAACATTGACATGTTGGTAGTAATTGAAATCACCAAATACATAAACAAATAATACATTGATTACGTTGGAAACAAGTGGGATTTTAGTTGTGTTTTAAAAGTTTGAAGGGATAATTTATGTGTGGCTATGTGGACTTGTGGTATGATATTCATCTTTGGACTGGAAAGACCCAATCCGAGCATCACATGGTTGGGTCCTTGGGAAATGCTCTTTACTCACATTCTCTCACTGTATTCAGGTGTAAAATCTAACGGTTAACAGGTGTCATGCCTCATCCTACATGTTAAGCATTGCTGTTGGCCTGGGTGGGGATCCTGACCTCCCATAGCGGGCAGGGAGGTTCACACTGTGTCTTCTATCCCCTTATATCTGTTTTCCAACATGCTTTCTGTCTTTGTCTTGGAATTGAGATTACTTGGTTTTTTTCTTGGCCCTGGTCGGAGTCCTGGCTGGGAGGGAAACAGTCAAATGCATAGTTATTGTTTTGGGAGATGATATTTTTTTCCTTGTAAATCATCTCTCTGTTATGTATTAGTATATTTGTTATTTTTTAATGCATAATGTAAGCATTTGAGTGTGTTCCTCTTTGTTGGATTTTATTCTTGTGTCCGGATGAGACTTATAGGTGATCTCAAACTAAGTACATTGGTGGTATGCTCTTGGAATCTACATCTGATCCCTATTTGTTCCCAGTTCCCCTATGTCTTACTTTCTCTTGGATGCTTCAATTGTAATTCTAGAACTTTTTAGTATCCCATTTTCTTCCTTTTTACTGGCGCTGATATAACCTAAATGTGTTGCAAGCGCCGTAAAACCCTTAAAAACAAACAAAAATAAACAATTGCTGTTGGCTAGGGACCCCCCCCTGTATAGTGATGTGAGCATGTATAGTGGGTATTGTGCAACATGAATGCTCTAGTTAGTAGTACCTATGAATGTGACTGAATTCTGCTGTAAGACATTGAGCTTATGGTGATCAATCTCACATATTTATTTCATACTGCAGGTCTGGGTGGGTCACAGACACCCCCACCTTACATGGCACAGGAGACAACTGGCAGTGGCAAACTGAGATGGAGGAAGGACCACCAGGTGCAGTGGAGGCACTCAGTGGAATTGATGGACAGGTAGACATAGAAATTTATAAGATTCAATGGACCCTTTGTGGTCTGCTTTATGTCTTGACAAAGAATTTTTTTTCATCAGCTTACAAACCACCATTGATTTCACGTATGAATGCGACATTTATTGGTGGCGTTAATGATATATGAAATATATATGTTATATATTTTATATATGTGTTTTATAAAATAAAGAAAGTTTACTAATGGTTATAGGATAGTCCATGATTTTAACACATAGTATATAAAAAGTTTCATTACTATGCACTGAGTCGATACGGTTTGCTGGTATGATATTATGTGAATCTTGCCGCTTAAGATAATATGTGAAATTAATGGCAATATAGTTCAAATTGTTTTAGTTGGTTCATTTAAAAAGAAAATATTTCTATTTATAGAGTCTTCCACACTTGAATTCTTTTTATTCATTTGAAATTGATCAAACTTTTTTTGACAGACTTGGCCATGGTTTGTGAAAAACAAAGTGAATTTAATGGTAGTACGACTGACTGGTAATCAGAAGGTCTGAGGTTCGATCCTCAGTCGAGGTCGACTGATTTTTTTGGGATAGTTTTTTTCTTTCTTGCTTTGTCTGGCACCTTTCACACACACTTGTTCGGTTCTTTATCTTACACCGGTGCCTGTTCCTTAATTTCTTAATTTGTTATTATTTAAAAACTGTGTCTTTAATTATCATTATTATTTTTGTGTGACGCGGCTATTTTTCTCCTGTCCAATTCAGTCCAAACCAAGCAATAGGGATCGAAGCAGAGACCCTGGACGAGTCTGCCCTGTGTGCCGAAGTCAGTATGATATGTCTGGATAACCTGGAACTGATTATACAGGTGAGTTTTTTTTACTTCTCACTCCATTCTTTGTCTGAATTGACATTGTTACCGAGCTACTAAGCCCTGTATTTTCTTTCTCTCATATAATTTACCCATGTTTTTAGGGTGTTAAATTAAATAATTCCTCTGATTTTGTATTTTAAAATAATGGCGTCATTAAATTTTTAAAATTTTAAATGAGCTTTATATAGCGCAATATCCACTAAATGTGCTCAAAGCGCTTTACAAGGGGTCCCTGGTCAACAGCAACATTTAACATGTAGGACGGGATGGACAAAAACAACGCTTTTAACAGCCAGGTACTCATTTTACACCTGAGTACGGTGAGAGAATGTGAGTAAAGAGCCTTTTCCAAGGACTCAACTATGCGCCGAGGACGAGGCTTGAACCCAGGACCTTCCGATCCAAAAGTGAGTGTCATACCACTAGACCATATAGCCGCGTCATTCTAATGTGTTATCCATTATATTCAATTCTTCCACATTATTTTTGCTTCCAATCTTCCAAGTTCTCAGAATTGGATTGTAATTTTGGTACTGACTGTGTTGTTATTTCAGATTGCCGGTAACTCAGACTTATTGCAACCCTTATTGGGCAGCTCCTTGCGAGTGTTACTACACATGCTGGCCCTCAATCAAAGTTCTGCTGTTCTACAGCATATGTTTTCTACACAAAGAGCACTCGTCACTAAGGTAAGCCATCGCTGTTAATTTTTATAAATATAGAAGGCATTGGCCTGGAAATCCAACCTGTTGTCAGTATACGATTTTTTCATTTGTTTGTATTTATTAAACGAGATATGTTTATAGTGCCCAATAACACAACGAGCTTGCGAATATGTGTTATTGCCGAGTTTTATAAATACAAAGAATTAAAGAATACGTTTATTCCACCCCTCCAAGTAAGATCATTAGATATTTTGTAATCAAATATTATGGTGTTAGTACTTCTATTCACCATAATTTGTATCTTTCTTCAGCTTGAATGATAATTTGACCCAAAAACTAAAAACGTTGGATTTGTATTCATATGCACCAAAAAGATTATTTATAATTACCAATCAGCTGCCTTTTACATCTAATATCACAACAATAAAATGCTCAAAAACATTCTGCAATCGTTGAATACAATTTTTATTCAACGCGTTCAAAGCATTATTCAACGATTACGTATTAACTAAGAAATGATAGGGGTTTTCCAATGGGAGGGATGGAATAATCAACATTATATTAAAAGCAATTTGTTTTTTAAGACCTGATAAAGTATGTATGAATCTGTGCCAGTCTAAGCAGAAAGAAAAAGAAAAAATTAAAAAAAAAAAAAATCACATTGTCTTGACTGATTTTTGTACCTCACACCTCAGATGTATCCAACTACACCACAGAGATTACACGTTTCATACTGTTCCACACACTTTTTCAGATCTTTATCTTACCCATTGCCTAATTCAAATAAGAACTTTCAATTTTGTTATTAGTTTTATTTTTTATTTTATTTATTACATTACTTTATAAAGGTATGTAAATATATTTTTTAACGCTTATGTTTATATTTTTATAATTCATCTTTGTAAACCCAATGTCCTTGTGTATTAGTAAAATTTATTTATTTAAATATTTATTTATTTATTTATTTATTTGTTTATTTATTTATCTATTTGGTTATTTACTTATTTATTTATTATTTTAATAAAAGTTTAGAATAAATTGGAATAATTGGAATTTGTAGAAGAATATCTCCCCCAACTCTCCCCTTCAAACTTGCATTCCAGTTCCTTGACTTGTTATTCGAAGAAGAGACAGAGCAGTGTGCTGAATTGTGTCTCCGACTGTTGCGTCACTGCAGTTCCCCTATTGCAGTCACCAGGTCCCAGGCCTCAGCGTCCTTGTATCTGCTTATGAGGCAAAACTTTGAGCTCGGCAATGTGAGTATTGCGGCTCTTTTGTAATCTCTTTTTCAGCAATAAGTAAACACACTTAAAATAATAATAAATAGAAAATAGAAAAATTCTCTTTATTCATCCCATAGGGGAAATTTGTCTCCAGGGTCGACTTACTCAAGGCCACTCAGCGCAGCAGTGGGTGATCGAAGATCGATCCCGGATGCAGTCGAGATTTTTTTCTGACCCCCAGTGTCCACCCAGCAGTGAATGGGTTGCTGAGTCTGTTAGATTTTGGTTGACAGTAATTTGTGATAGACTAGCATCCTAACCAAAAGATAGCAAGCAATTGCTATTGTCGTTTCACGCTATAGAAACCAGGGTAAACTCCGGTTTCATGAGCCTGTTGGCTCGGAAGGACTACTTGTATTTTAAAGCACCAAATTTTGATTTTTACTCCTCAGGCTGGGTCTTTTTCTTTTTTTAAATTTTTTTTTTACTAAAATTGGCGTAAACATGTTTTCTATTTTTAAAAATAAAATTGACCTTTTATATAGCGTAAAATCCCCTAAAAGTGCTCAAAGTACTTTACAAAGGGTCCCTGACCAACAGCAACACGTAACATAAAGAACGAGACATGACGCCTGTTTGGCGATAATACAATTTTTTTCCGACAGAGACAACCCTTTTCTAAGGACTCAACTATATGTCGACTGAGGCTTAAAGCCAGGACCTTCCGATCCGAAAGCGAGTGTCATACCACAAAACCACATAGCCACACAATTTCTCACTAGTGAATTGATTAATTGTGTAATGTAGCTCATCAGGGTTAGCTTTGAATTTGCCCTTTTTGCCAGTTTGATTCTATCAGCTAGTTTCCCCTTTTTATGAGTAAAGGGAAATATATTGGGATTTTAAAAACGTATGTAACGATTATTTTGCTGCATTTTCAGTAATTCATTTCTGAGCCAGTGTGATTAGTGGATAGCTTAGAAAAATCTTAAATTACACACTTGTTAATCACAATACATAAGACAAATCATATAGCAAATTCAAGAAAATAGAAAGATGTGCAGCGCCGCAAATTGAGCTGGGGTGAAGTGACTTGCTCAAGGCTACACAGCACAGCGGCGGGTGATCGAACTCGGTACCTTTCGGGTATGAAGAAAAGACGCACTGCACTGCTGAGCCATGCTGCCCCCCCCCCCCCCCCTAATATGTATTGGTCCATGTGAAAGATCAATAAACAGTTTGAGTGAAAGGAATGTTTTATGTAGCAAGTGGTACTGGATTGTGGTGCTGTCCAAACCAGATTAACTGAATTTATGTTGGATTGTGGAACTTTCCGAACCTATGATAAGACTTAAAAGTCTTTAAAAAAATTATGTTTATCTTTTTAAAATGTAATAATTGTTGTGATAAATCTCAATCCTTTTTCATTCACTTTTCACCTATTTCTTTATTCTTTCCTTATAATTTATAATAGATTTCATTTGATTGCTGATAATAACATCTCATAACGTTGTTCTTCCAGAACTTTGCCCGCGTCAAGATGCAGGTTACGATGTCGCTGAGTTCACTGGTTGGTCAAAATCAAACGTTTAATGAAGAATATCTACGCAAATCTCTCAAGACGATTCTGACGTATGCCGAGGCTGATCAGGAGTTGGAGAGCACATCATTCAGAGAACAGGTCAGCTGGTTATTTGTGTAAAAGCTGTGTCCTCTTTCCCCTTGTATCTGATTTTCTTGCCAGATTGCGCTTTCTGCTCCCTGTCTTGGATTGAAATTACTAGATTTTGTCTCGGCCCTCGTTGGAGTCCTCAGCTGAGAAGGGAACAGTCAAATGTAAATTATTTATTTTGGGAGATGACTTTTTCTCATAAATCATCTCTGTTATATACTGTTATGGTTTTTTGTTTTTATTAATTTTGTCAGCACTTGAGTGTATTTCTGTTGATGATAGAGATGTGATATACTTCTAGTAGATCAGTGTTATTCTTTTTTAATGATGATGATGGTGATGACGGTGATGAATATTTCGTTCCTGTTCCAGGTGCGTGATTTAGTGTTCAACCTCCACATGATCTTATCGGACACGGTCAAGATGAAGGAATTTGCCGAGGACCCAGAGATGTTGCTGGATCTCATGTACAGAATTGCCAAGGGATACCAGAACTCTCCTGATCTTCGACTGACCTGGCTACAAAACATGGCCAGGGACCATTCACAAGTTTGTCTCATTATTACTTTTCTTTTAGACTATATATTTAAAAAGAATTTGAAAGCCGATTTTTTTTCCCCAAATCTATGATAGTTCGCTTTTTAATTTTTAAAGGGACAAAATTTGGCTGCTGTTTTTTGTATTTAAAAATGTGTTAGTTTGGATTGTGTTAGGGAAAACTGCTAAATCTTTTGGCATTTTTCAAAAATTAAAGTGACATGAATAATAATAATAATAAAAATAACAATAATAATAATAATAATAATAATAATAATAATAATAATAATAATAATAATAATAATAATATATGATAATAATATTGATGATGATGATGATGATGATGATGATGATGATGATGATGATGATGATGATGATGATGATGATGATTAGGAGGAGGAGGAGGACAGCGACGGTGATGACGACAGTGACGATGACGACGGTGACGATGACGACGGTGACGATGATGATGATGATGATGATGATGATGATGATGATGATGATTTTCATAATAATTAAAATAACTCCAATATCTAATGTTTAATGACCAAGACGTCATTGAATGTTTTTTGTTTTGTTTTTTTATCAACCATTGTTCAATAGAATTCAATCACTTATTTTTTTCTATTCACAGCGAGGCAACGACGCTGAGGCAGCTCAATGTCTAGTCCATGCAGCAGCCCTAGTGGCGGAATACTTGAACATGTTAGAGGATAGACCATACATGCCTGTCGGATGTGTCAACTTTGAGGTATGGTTTTCATTTAGCTCTCTCCTCACTGTCCATCTTAAACTAGAGCATTTATATACCGCAATATCCACTAAATGTGCTCAAAGCGCTTTACAAAGGGTCCCTTGACCAACAGCAACACATAACATGTAGAATGAGACATGACGCCTGTTAGGCGATCTTACAATTTTTCCGACAGAGACAACGCTGTTGACGGCCAGGTACTCATTTTACACCTGGGTACGGTGAAAGAATGTGAGCAAAGAGTCTTTTCCAAGGACTCAACCATGCGCTGAGCGAGGATCGAACCCAGGACATTCCGATCCGAAAGTGAGTGTCATACCGCAAGACCACATAGCCGCACCTTTTCCAGATTTCATAACCATCCAACATAAAAATTGATTATTTAAAACTCTAAATCAAAAGGAATAAGTACTCGATATGTATAACTTTGTTCTGAAAAACAAGCTGTACCACGCGGGTGGTTGGATGGGAGCATCACCCTTGAATCATATACCTATGATGTTCTCATGGGTGTACGATCCGATAGTGATGTCGTTTCTTCTTCTCTTTACTAGCCTATCCTGCTTCTTTGGTTTGTGATTGTATTTTTGACAGGGGATATTTTTTTTCTGTAAATCTTCTGCCTGTTTGTTCTTGGTTATTTATAATTTAGCTTATGATATCTTTAGGTTATGATTTTGATTTTTACATTTGTACTATTTTTGTTAGATTGCTTGTTTTTTGTTTCAGCGGTCTCTCATATAACCTCAATTGTGTTGGAAGAGACCTAAAGCAACAAACAAACAAACAAGCTGTACCACACATATTCACGATCTTATACCTAAAACAAAAAAAGTTCATATTTTGTTATTTACCAAAAGAAATTTGAATGAGAAAAGTATTGGTTGTGTTGTAGAAGAATGTGACAATTTTCCTATAGTTAGTAAGGAGAGGGTTAATGTTTTTATTCTAAGCTTCTACCTCAAACATACAAACAAAAATTTACCTTTCTCCCAAAAGTGGGCGAGTTGACTTTGACTTAGTGATTAAGGCCTTGCACTGTGTGTGAGCCAGGACACCCTGGGTTCGATCACTTTTGTATTTTTGTTTTTTTTCCTTAGGTGAGATTATTAATCCCTAATTTATTTATTTTTTAACCTCAGGAATGAGAGACATCCAATGTTTGTCGTCATTTTGCCAGTTTAGGTTTATCTCCATCTTATACATACAACAATAAACATAGGCATAGGGATATTGACCTTGATGAATAAAAATAAATAAATAAATAACATTGATAAATAAATAGATAAATAAAATAATAAATAAATATATAAGTAAATAAATAAATAAAACAATAATCTATCTATTTATTTGTTAATCCCTAATTTTGTCACTTGGACCGACGGCATTTGGTGTATAAACAATATTTCTCCCATGGAATTACTAGGTGATGATGCCTTACTACTGATGATAATAATAATAATAATGATAATAATAATAATAATAATAATAATAATAATAATAATAATAATAATAATAAATGATAATGATAATGATAATAATAATAATAATAATAATAATAATAATAATAATAATAATAATAATAATGAATATTAATAATGATGATGATGGTGATGATGATGATAGATGATGATGATGATGATGATGATGATGATGATTATATTATTATTATTATTATTATTATTATTATTATTATTATTATTATTATTATTATTATTATATTTATTACTATTTTTATCATTATTATTACTATTATTATTATTATTATTATTATTATTATTATTATTATTATTATTATTATTATTATTATTATATTATTATTATTATTATTATTATTATTATTATTATTATATTATTATTATTATTATTATTATTATTATTATTATTATTATTATTATTATTTTTATTGATATTATTATTACCACCATTATTAATATTCTTTTGACAGAAAATCACCCCAAATGTCTTAGAAGAGAGTGCTGTCTCCGATGATGTTGTCTCCCCTGACGAAGAGGGAATTTGTACCGGCATGTACTTCACAGAGCATGGCTTGGTGGGGCTTTTGGAACAGGCAGCCAGTTATTTCTCTAAGGTAACTCATTATTTTTAATTTCTACCTACAGGGAGGCTCGAACTCAGGACCTTCTGATCCGAAAGCGAGTGTCATACCACTAGACCATATAGCTGCACGGTACTTGTGCGGCTATGTGGTCTGGTGGTATGACACTCGCTTTCGGATCGGAAAGTCCTGGGTTAGAGCCTCGCTCGGCGCTTAGTTGAGTCCCTGGAAAAGGCTCTTTACTCACATTCTCTCACCGCACACTCAGGTGTAAAATGAATACCTGGCCATTAACAGCGTTGTCTCTGTCCGTAAAAAATTGTAATAGCGCCTGACAGGCGTCATGTCTCGTTCTACATGTTACGTGTTGCTGTTGGTCAGGGACCCCTTGTAGGATATTGCGCTATATAAAAGCTCAATTATAAAGCTCAATAATTTCTCTAAGGTAACTCATTATTTTTAATTTCTACCTACATGTTATGTTATTTTCTATTTATTTTTTAAATTTTACTTTAAACGAATCTCGTAAATTTGCTGATCTTCCATATTGGGCAGGGAGGCACTTATTGTGTCTTCTTTCCCCTTTATGTTTTCCAACATGCTTTCTGACTTTGTCTTGGAATGAGATAACTTGGCTTTGTCCTGGCCTTGACTGGTTACCCTGGCTGGGAGGGAAACAGTCAAATGTATAGATTAAGGGTTTTGCGAGATGATTTCATAAATCAATCGCCTCCCCCGTAGTTTTTACTCCCTTCCTCATCCTCCTCATCTGCCTTCTCATCCTCTCCTTTTCCTCCTCAATCTCATCCACGAATGACGTCATCTTGTCTTTGAATGTGGAATGAAGGAGGCAAGCACAAATGGAAGGAGCGTTGTCCTAAACTTTTATTCTAGAAGAGTTCTAATTTCCCTCTGTGGCAATGAACACTTTGTTACCATTAAAAACACCTTATTTAAAGACTGCTTCCTTATCATCCATCAAAGATTCTCCAACAGCCCATAAATATTTTCTGTCCCTAAACCCAGGCTTTAATGTTTGAGGCAACCAACGAGGTCTTCAAACTGATCATCCCCATCCACGAGCAAAACAGAGAATACAAAAGGCTGGCGCAAGTACACCAGAAACTTCTGGAAGCATTCAATGGCATCACCAAGCAGGAAGGAAAGAGGGTTTTCGGTACCTACTTCCGTGTTGGTTTCTATGGCAACAAGTTTGGAGACCTGGACGGGGAGGAATTCATTTACAAGGAACAGATGATCACAAAATTGCCTGAAATTTCACACCGATTAGAGGTGGGTTACTATTTGTTTTTGTTGCTTTTTTTTCTTTTCTTGTGTCTCGTCTTACTTGTAATCAAAAGATGAGTTAATATCTATGATTGTAGGAATTATATAGCCTGAATGTATATTTTCAGAATTTGTATGGAGAAAAAGGATTATATTATGTAAATATCCTTGATTGTAGAGATTATATAGCCTGAATGTATCTTTTTCAGAATTTTCATAGAGATAAAAGATTATATTTAGATATCCTTGATTGCAGACATTATGTGGCCTGAATGTATGTTTTCAGAATTTCTATTGAGACTAAAAAGTAGTTTCGATATCTTTGATTGTAGAGGTTATAAATCCTGAATGCACATATGTAGAATTTCTATGGAGATAAAATATATGTTAAGACCTTTAATTGTAGAGATTATATAACCCAAATGTATATTTTTCAGAATTTCTATGGAGATAAAATATATGTTAAGACATTTAATTGTAGAGATTATAGAACCCAAATGTATATTTTTCAGAATTTCTATGGAGATAAAATATATGTTAAGACCTTTAATTGTAGAGATTATACAACCTGACTGTATATTTTTCAGAATTTCTATGGAGATAAAATATATGTTAAGACCTTTAATTGTAGAGATTATATAACCTGACTGTATACTTTTCAGAATTTCTATGGGGATAAAATATATGTTAAGACCTTTAATTGTAGAGATTATATAACCTGACTGTATACTTTTCAGAATTTCTATGGGGATAAAATATATGTTAAGACCTTTAATTGTAGAGATTATATAACCTGACTGTATACTTTTCAGAATTTCTATGGGGATAAAATATATGTTAAGACCTTTAATTGTAGAGATTATATAACCTGACTGTATACTTTTCAGAATTTCTATGGAGATAAAATATATGTAAAGATCTTTAATTGTAGAGGTTATATAACCTGACTTTATACTTTTCAGAATTTCTATGGAGATAAAATATATATTAAGACCTTTAATTGTAGAGATTATATAACCTGACTGTATACTTTTCAGAATTTCTATGGAGATAAAATATATGTTAAGATCTTTAATTGTAGAGGTTATATATCCTGACTTTATACTTTTCATAATTTCTATGGAGACAAAATATATATTAAGACCTTTAATTGTAGAGATTATATAACCTGACTGTATACTTTTCAGAATTTCTATGGGAATAAAATATATGTTAAGACCTTTAATTGTAGAGATTATATAACCTGACTGTATACTTTTCAGAATTTCTATGGAGATAAAATATATGTTAAGACCTTTAATTGTAGAGATTATATAACCTGACTGTATACTTTTCAGAATTTCTATGGAGATAAAATATATGTTAAGACCTTTAATTGTAGAGATTATATAACCTGACTGTGTACTTTTCAGAATTTCTATGGAGATAAAATATATGTTAAGACCTTTAATTGTAGAGATTATATAACCTGACTGTATATTTTTCAGAATTTCTATGGGGATAAAATATATGTCAAGACCTTTAATTGTAGAGATTATATAACCTGACTGTATACTTCTCAGAATTTCTATGGAGATAAAATTTATGTTAAGACCTTTAATTGTAGAGATTATATAACCTGACTGTATACTTTTCAGAATTTCTATGGGGATAAAATATATGTTAAGACCTTTAATTGTAGAGATTATATAACCTGACTGTATACTTTTCAGAATTTCTATGGAGAAAGGTTTGGACATGAGAATGTTCAGATCATCAAAGATTCCAATCCTGTGGAAAAGGACAAGTTAGATAAAGACAAGGTAAATAGTGTCGTAATTGTAGAAAACAAATCTCTTAATACACTTGTATAGTTTAATATCAATAACAATGTGAAATTATCATCTCATTTGTCTGTAGTGTTTCATTCATCCTGTTTTGTTGATAAAGGGGAAACCCCGAAACATTCATTTTATCTGTTTTCGTAATTAAATTGAAGCTTACATTCAATTTCACATTGATATTTATTTCTTCGAGCTTCGAGCAGCAACATTTACATTAGTTTAATATCATGAATTATTTCTATTAACATTTATGCCTGCTTCCACCATACATATATTGTAAATTTAGCGCTTTGATGTTTAGTGGATATTGTACGATATAACAGCTCTAATTTTTAACAGATAAGTTACTATTTCATTGTTTTATTTGACCCATGATGAGTTGTTACATTTATCACATTGTTGTTTTCACCACATTGTGTTTTGATTGCTTCTATTCAGGCATTCATCCAAATCACTTACGTAGAACCTTACTTTGACATGTATGAAAACAAGGACAGGGTGACCTACTTTGAGAAAAATTACAATATAAGTAAGTTGGCATTTTGAAATTTTAATTTTGTTTTATCGTGAAGTTTTTAGTCTTTATAAAGTTGAGTCAAATACGAGTGGCTGACTAAATTCTAAGCTGCCTAAAGTTGTGGGCTGTACTGTAAAAGTATTTTTTAATGAATATAACAACCTTGGTATTGAACAGATTCATGAAATAATTTTTGGGGATAAATTCTTTTTCATTAATCTACTATTTTTGTCTATACTTATATATAAATATGGGTCCCGACAGCTAAGTTGGTAAGAAGACTTGCTTCACTTCCTAAGGGACTGAGTTCGATTCCTGGTGAAGTCGAGATTTTTTTCTGACCCCCCTCTGTCCACCCAGCAGTGATTGCATAGCCGGGTCTGTTAGATCTGGTGGAAAGTACTAGTGTCCTATCTAAAGGGTAGCAAGCAATTGCTATTATCCATTTCATGCTATAGAAATCAGGGTAAACGCCGGCTCCATGATCCTCACAGCTCTGAAGGTTAAATAAAGAATATGTACAAATGTTGAAACATGGCATAGTTTTTGGAATAATGCCATGTTTTTTTCATAATATATTTAAATTCCTCAATTAATTAACTTAAGGAGTTATTTTGTTCAATTTTCAATGTCTAAAGTAATATAAAATATCTATGGAGAGTGTGTCCTTTATCAACAAAGTAGGACATAAGTCAAGAAGCACTTCCTCTTGATTATTTGAATTCATTATCATTTTAACGCCTACAAGATTTTATTTTGGCCCATCCATGATTTGGTCATTAAAAGACTTAATCCTCCTTGCTCCTTATGGAACACAGGGTCTCTACGAGCGTCCGCCACCTACTTCTGTCCTTGGACATCTGCTTGGTAGCCTCTCCCAGGTGAGGTCTGCCATTCTCATTTCTTCTGACAGTGAGTGCCTCCATCTCTGTTTTGGGCGGAGTTGCAACTTAATGACAAGACTAGACAAGACGCTAAGAAGACCAGGGAGCAATGTCGCCCGCCAAAATTTGTATGGAGTCAAAAAATATTCTCATCGTCTTTATTTCTTAATTGCCCATTCTCAGTTTGCCAGAACGTTTTATCTATGCCACACCTTTTACCTTGGGTGGCTGAGCACACGGAGAGCTGAGTGAACAATACAAATGTAAAACCATCTTTTGTACATTCTCTGTTCACAGAACGTTTTATCTATGCTACACCTTTTACCCTGGATGGCAGAGCACACGGAGAGCTGAATGAACAATACAAACGTAAAACCATCTTGACCACCAACCACTTCTTCCCGTACATCAAAACAAGAGTTGGTGTCATAGAAAGGAGACAGGTATATTGTACAACACACATTTCCTTCTTTGTTTATTTATTAAATTTAATTAATTGATTAATTAATTAATTAATTAATTTATTTATTTTTTTCTTTTTTATCTTTTTGGTAGTAAATTTTTTAAAATAAGAAATAGCGGTATTTTTATGTTTTTATGTGTTTATGTGCAGTGGTGGAGTGTGTGAAATATTTGTTAGTATATACTTACTGACACTTTGAACATTGCCACTCTCCCCCCCCCCCCCCCCCAACCCCCCTCCCTCTGTGAAGTAAAAATGCTGAAATTACTTTGGTACTGAAACCCACATTTTTTACTCTATGACTTTTTATGTAAAAGAGGAATACATTTCCCACCGAGTCTGTCCCTTAGTTGTATCTAACACAGTGGATAGTATTGTAAAGACAATTCAGACGTAAACATCATTTCTCAAGGCTTGATGGTTTTTACGAGTGAATGAAACTCTCAAATCAGACAACTTATAATAAGGCATAATGCTTAGACGACTGTCCCTTGTTTTTCAATATTTGTAATGATTATTTTGTCACCAATCAGGGGGACTGAATTAAGAAAGCAAATGCATTCACTTAATATAAATGCGTAAGCTACTCAGAATAAGATTGATGGGTAGAATTCAAAATGAAGTTTGGAAAAGAACACAGCAAAAACCAGTGGGAGAGGAAATAGGAAGAAGACATTGGAGGTGGATTGGACACACCCTTAGAAAGAATGACTCCACTATAACAAAGAAAGTCTTGGACTGGAACCCTCAGGGCAGAAAACCAAGGGGAAGGCCACGAGGAACATGGAGAAGAATTAAAGAAGCTGATATACAGAGAAGTGATAAGACAGGGAACGAGATTAAAAAGTTAGCTTGGGATAGAGAAGGATGGAAACTGTTTGTCTGTGGCCTATACCCTGATCCAGAGTGAAAAGGGCAATGATGATGATGAACTTACTAGTATTTTTATATCTCTTTAAATGGGGTCCCGATAGCTCAGTTGTTGGGTGGGGTTCCCAACCTCCCATAGAGGGCAGAGAGGTACTTGCTGTGTCTTCTATCCCCCTATATCTGTTTTCTAATTGCTTTCTGTCAATGTCTTGGAATGAGATTACTTAGTTTTGTCCTAACCCTGGCTGGAGTCCTTGGCTGGGAGGGAAACAGTCAGATGCATAGTTATTGTTTAGGAGATTATCAAATGCATAGTTATAGTTTAGGAGATTATATTTGTTTCCTTGTAAATCATCTCTCTGTTATGTATTATTATAATTGTTATTTTGAATGTATAGTGTAAGCATTTGAGTGTATTCCTCTTTGTTGGATCTTGTGCTTGTATCCGGATGAGACTTATTGGTGATCTCAAACTCAGTATATTGGTGGTATGCTCTTGGAATCTACATCTGATCCCTATTTATTCCCAGTTCCCATTTATTTGTCATACTTTTTCTTGGGTGCTTTAATTGTAATTATAGAACTTTTTACTATTCAATTTTCTTCCTTTTTACCGGTGCTGATATGACCTAAATGTGTTGCAAGCGCCGTAAAACCCTTAAAAACAAAAAAAATCAAAAATAGCTCAGTTGATATAGTGTTTGCTTCACATGCAAAGGGATTGAGATTGACCCCGTGTGAAATCGACATTTTTTAACTGACCACCCAGTAGTGATTGGATAACTGGATCTGTTAGATCTGGTGGAAAGTACTTTGTGATAAGTTAGTGTTCTATCCAAAGGGAAGGAAGCAATCACCTGTTTCAGGCTATAGAAACTGGGATCAACTCCGTCTCCTTGGGCCTGCCTTGTCTTGCACAATATTATATCATGAACAACTTGTCATGTTTTTATTTGGCAATAGAATGGATGGTTTTATTCTTTTAATTAAATGCCTTGAAGAAGTATCCAGTGAGCGAAAATGATAGAAAAAATAGACAAGATGTAATGTTAATTATTTATTGTTGATATCCCATAGATAATTCTGACCCCTGTAGAAGTGGCCATTGAAGATATCCAGAAGAAGACTACGGAGTTGGCCCTTGCCATGTGTCCTGAACCTCCAGACACGAAAATACTTCAGATGGTGCTACAAGGCTGCATCGGTACCACAGTCAACCAGGTAAAGTGGAATTTGGAATGATCCAAAAATAGACGAGCTGTTAGTGAACTCATTCAATTCACCATCTTTTAGTTTTTAGATAGAAAAATCCACTTGTTCATCTGTTAGATATGCTAGGATTTTTGTTCTCTCTATCAGCACAACTATTTGTTTGTTATTGTTTTTGCCATCTACAACTGGTGAGCATTTATTGCCCAACATGTCAGTATCTTTGGACCAATAAAAATATCAATAACAAAATAATCTGAAATTATTAAATCTCTAAACAAACATTTGATTATCCGTTCACATAAACATTGGTCAAATCTGTAAAAGAGTCACATAAACATTAGTCAGATCTGTATATGAGTCACATAAACATTGGTTAGATGTGTAAATGAGTCACAGAAAAGTTGGTCAGATCTGTAAATGAGTCGCATAAACATTGGTCAGATCTGTAAATGAGTCACATAAACATTGGTCAGATGTGTAAATGAGTCACATAAACATTGGTCAGATGTGTAAATGAGTCACATAAACATTGGTCAGATCTGTAAATGAGTCACATAAACATTGGTCAGATCTGTAAATTAGTCACATAAACATTGGTCAGATCTGTAAATGAGTCACATAAACATGGTCAGATCTGTAAATGAGTAACATAAACATTAGTCAGATCTGTAAATGAGTCACATAAACATTGATAAGATCTGTAAATGAGTCACATAAACATTGGTCAGATCTGTAAATGAGTTACATAAACATTGGTCAGATCTGGAAATGAGTCACTGAAACATTGGTCAGATCTGTAAATGAATTGTTGGTGGTACAGAATGACACACCTATAAAATGTTACATTTGATATGCTATCAGTTTTTATATTCAATTCTCCTTACGACTCAGAGAGTATACAATTTGTGTGAAAAAAAATATATAAATTAATAAACATTTTTAAAAAGATTAGTCTTCTGTTGACACCAAACTTGTTATTATTGTTTGTATTCCAGGGCCCCTTAGAGGTTGCTCTTGTATTCCTGAGCGAGATTGCAGAAGGAAAGCAATCACCCAGCAAGGCACACACAAAGCTGAGACTGATCTTCAAAGATTTCATCAAGAAGTAAGAGTATTTTACCAATTTATTGCGGGTTTTTAAAAAAATCCATTATCAAGTAGATCCTTGTTAATTAGTAAGATTTTAAAGTTTTAAATAGATGAGGAACTGAGAACAATTTCAATTTTGACATTTCGTCTGAACGGCTAATATGTAATAATAATAATAATAATAATAATAATAATAATAATAATAATAATAATAATAATAAAAATAATAATATATCTTTATATTGTCCTCAAAATAGTGGCAATTTGTCATTTGGTTACACATTTATAACAATACAATATATTGACATAGACACACTCACACATATGCACACTAGTAACATCGTAGTCATCGTCACCATCATCGGCATTATAATATGACATTGCCTTTAAACTGAACAGCCCAGGGTTTGAGTCCTGCTCATAGCAGTGCATACTTGAGTTCTTGTAAATGGCTCTTTACTCACATTCTCTCACCGTATTCAGGTGTAAAATGAGTACCTGGTTAATAACAACATTCTCTCTGTCGGGGGGGGGGGGGGGAATTGTAGTATCCCTTAACAGACGTCATGTTTCATTCTACTTGTTAAAGCGTTGCTGTTAGCTAGGAATCCCTTTTTAAATGTATTCGAGTACGTTTAGTGGACAAAGTGGTTTTTTGTTGTTTACACCTGAGGTGCTAAAATCTGTCTATTTTATTTATAAATTCAGATCGATTGATGGGTTTGTTGTAATGGGGCTGATTAAATTGGGTTTTTAAATGGGTATTTGTGTTTGTATGATAAACTTATTTATAATTAAGAAAAACTCCGATGTCCGATGCACACATAATTCAGGGACAATTTCAAATCAATTCTTATTCAAAACTGATTCATTTAATTTCTCCAGTGACTTTTGGAATTAACTATTTCATTTATTTTCTTTCTTTCTTTTTTTTTTTCATGTTTTCCCCCCCCATTGATTAGGTGTGGCGATGCTTTGGCACGGAACAAGTCTCTGATCACACAGGAACAGCGGGAGTATCAGAGAGAATTGGAACGGAACTTCTACACGTTCAGGGAGAAGATCAGCCCCATGATTTCTATGAATATCATGCGTAAATCTCGTCACCACAAGAGGTAAAACGCTTTCCACTAAGTTTTTACATATTATACCCCACTTTTTTTTTTTTTTTCTCTCTATTATTTAATTTGTGATGGGAGCGTGCATTGAAGATCTATACATGCCTGATCATGAGTCATCAATCATATTTTATGATTAATGCTCAAAGTGATGTGTGTGAGAGAGAGAGAGAGAGAGAGAGAGAGAGAGAGAGAGGGAGAGAGAGAGAGAGAGAGAGAGAGAGAGAGAGAGAGAGAGAGAAGAGAGAGAGAGGGGGGGGGGGAGAGAGAGGTAGAGAGTGGGAGAGAGAGGAAGAGATAGATGGAGAGAGATAGAGAGATAGATAGAAAGAGAGAGGGAGGGAGAGAGAAAGGGGGGGGGGAGGGGGAAGGGAGAGATAGATAGATAAAGAGAGAGAGAGAGAGAGAGATACATAGATAGATAGATAGATAGATAGATAGATACATAGATAGATAGATAGATAGATAGCAGGGCTGAGAATCTTCCGCCTAAAGGCGGATTTCTGCCAAAACGGTGTTTTATCTCCGCCCATCACCATCACAATTCCGCCTTTTAAAAAGACTCACCACGACCACTACATCAACATCCCTATCACCATTACTACTACAACCAACACCACATCATTATCTCTACCACACCACCATCACTACTACAACTACCATCACATCATCATTCCTACCTATCACCATTAATACTACAACCACCCCCATCATCATCCCTACCACCACCACCATCCGTACGACAACAACCACCACATCATCATCCCAACCATCACCACCACGACAGCTACAACCACTACTACTACAACTACCATCACACCATCATCCCTCAGTGGTGATAATCTTCCGCGGATCCACGGAATTCCGCGATTTTAGGATTTTTTCTGAAATTTTCAGCTGTTTTTGCAGTGTCAAACATTTTCGGCTAAGAGGTAGTTTAGCTGAAAAATCACCAATATGTCTTTTGTCATTTTTTGGCACCTCTGCTCAGCTGCATGATTTTTGATGACATTCCCATGCCAATGACATTAGTCTAGACACATTGGCGCCAAATGTGAATAGTGGTACAATACCCATGGCGGCCTTGGAAGGGGATGGAGCAAATGGGTGTCAATATTTTTGTACCATTTAGTTTTGTACTCCTTTTTTTGTTTGTTTGTTTGTTTGTTCTGAGTTCAATTGAATTCATTACAACTTATCTCTAATTACCAATTAAAACAAAAATCAGAGTGGTCACTCGCTCTCTCTCTCTCTCTCTCTCTTCATCTCTCTCTCTCTCTCTCTCTCTCTCTCTCTCTCTCTCTCTCTCTCTCTCTCTGTCACTATCTATCTATCTATCTATCTATCTATCTCTCTCACTCTCTTATTCCTGTTTAATCATTGAAATTATTCGGAATTGTTTCTGAAATTTACGTGAGCCAAATTTTAAGTTGGCGTCTCTGGTCAACTTGCAACAATGGGAGGTGGGAGTGAATCTGTGAATAAGGGAGATGTGGCGACTACCACTACTACTACAAACATCACCACATCATCCCTACCATAACTACTACAACCACCACCACATCATCATACCTACGACTACCATTACTACAACCACCGTGTTATAATTACACTTTCAGTTTTTGAAATTCCTCAGAGTGGTGTCAGAAATTGCTGCGAGACACATTTTGGATTGCATCACAATATATTTTAATGAAATTTAAATTTGGGTAGCCCTATTCGTCCTTAAGGTCGAATAGCTTCAACCGTGGTTGCCGTACGTACGGACAAATCGTGTTGCTTGCACTATTCGTCCTTCACACTAAAGCTGGGCAATATTCCGTTTTTGCTTTTACTGAGCTGGATTCGAATCCACGTAATTACATGATATATCCGTATCGTCTTAAATGTTTCACAAACCCCACCTCCTCTGTTTGTGAGTCAAATAATCAGTTATGTGTGTTTTTTTTTGAGGTGTGTGTGTGTGTGTGTGTGTGTTAATTTCGTGGGGTTTTTTTGTTTGTTTTTTTCTTCTGGGATATGATTTTTATTCCAGAATGGTGATTGATTTCTTATAAGGAACAATTGTCGTGTTCTCCTATTGGTAAGTATCCAATTCAAATACCTGCTCGAGAGTTTGGGTTGGCTAGGCACAGAGGAAGATTCGGCAGGTTTTCTTTGTTTTGGTTTCTTTTTTTTTGTTTTTTTTTTGGAGGGGGTGGGTTGTTGTTGTTTTGTTTTGTTTGCTGTTGTTTTTTTGTGTTTTTTTTTTTGGGGGGGGGGGGGGGTTATTGTTCTTTTTTATTTGTTTTCTCTTGTTGGTATTTTCCCTGCTTTTGTTTGATTTGTGTGTGTGTGTGTGTGTGTCTATTGTGTGTCTACGTGTGTTTTGCCTTTTTTACATTTTTTTTTCAATCTATAATAGTGGGTAAGCACTCAGTAACTATTTGTTTTAAATGACTAGTATTCAATTTGTCAAAATATTATATTAGTCATAATAGTATAAGCAGCGCAAGAAAAAAAAACAACACCAAATTTCTGTTAAGAAGCAGTTTTATAAAAAAATGTTATAATCTTGATAATTCAGTGAGTGCCATCAATAATAGCTTGAATTTAGCCAAAATTTTTGAACGATGTCGATACCTGTCCTTTAACTTCAGAAAATTTTGTTATAAGTTGTACAGTCTTGAGTAGACTAGCTGTATGACATAATGATAGATTTAATTCATGGCGAATTCAATGCGTTTTCAAATTGGCAGTAAACGAGGTAATTGTATAGACGGGATGGAATTTGGCGGCTTTACAACACGCAAATTAATTCCAAAGCCGAAAGCACAACCTCTGCATTTAAACTTATCTCCATAGACGATGTCAATATATTAAAGATTAATAAAGGACACTAATACCAAGTCCTCAATATTTTCAGTACTTCATTCGTTAGCTAATACTATTAAGTATTTGGTATCCACTTTTGCCCTGACGAGAAGTTAGAATGTCAACGGGCTGGGATTTAAAATGTCAACGGGTTGAAACTGGGTGAAATAGAATGATACAGAACATAAAAGCCCAGTTCGGCCTAAGAACAATAACTTGCCTATGTTCTTAAACTCAGAACAAGGGGTAATGTTGTCAGGGGGTTGGGGTTGTTGTTTTGATCTGGGTATGGTCTGATAAAGTTACGATTACTGGCCAAAAACAAATTCCTAACTTTAGTTTAAAATTAAAAAATAGAAAGACGGAAATATATACATAATAAGATTGATATATTTAAAACAATGGTTACAAGAAAAATAAATCCACGATTTTTCTCAATAATTCTGTACTCAAACAGCTTTGTATGCAAATGCTGTATTCCAGATGTGTAATTTGGCTTATCGCCACTCAAGGTGGTATTTCAATAGATATTATTATAACTAACGTGTCTATGTACGCAGTGATACAGACCTGCCAAGCATTCGACTTATTGTGTTATATTGGAAAAAAGAATACCGTTTCGAAAGGGATTTGTGCTGCATTGTAGGTTAACAAACACGCAGGTCTGACATCCGAATCCACTTATGGGCCTGGTTTAACATTGTTGTATAATGTATTTTGCGTCATTTTTTAAAAGATTTCTATTACAAGAATGAGCCCATAAGGAAATGGTTATCAGACCTAAAAATAATTGCACGTCGATCCACGTCAATTTTAAAACCATCACCATCACTACCACAAGCACTTTTACAACATTATCATTACCATCAGAATCGCTACCACCATCATTTGCACAATATCATAAGTATCATCAGCACCACAATCAATATCACCACCACAGCA